>NC_079220.1:12092268-12274768 GCF_029633865.1 Lampris incognitus | reverse complement strand
GAATGTTGCCCAACACTGGAGGACTCACCATTTGGGCATGTAAATTGAAAAGCAGAAGGGGAAGTGTTGTGCGGTAATGAACGAAAGGGCTTATGAGGCATGGCAGTTTGGGTAAATGGGCAAGCGGTATGCAGGTCTACACTTCTTATTCAAGCCATGAGCAGTGTGACTGGTGCATGTTGTGCAGCCAGCATTGTTGTAATGTGAGCCGCTGTGCTCGTCACAGCCTTCGCTGGGACACGTGTTTGGTGCGTCTCCGTTGTTGTGGAGTCCTGACGTCTGTTTACTTTCAATGAGATAAAAAAAAAAATCCTATTTAGTTGAGTTGTGCCGCTCGTTTCCATGGTGACCAGCGAGGGATTTTTTTTCAAATTCTGTATCCAGTCAGGTTTTTTTTAGACCATCCTCCTCCTCCTCCTCCTTCCTCTTCCTCTTCCTCTTTTCTTCATCTTCTCTCCGTGTCATTGCTACGTTTGTCTACACGCGATTTCTTCCCCCCTTCTCTTCTGGAATGGTCGCCGCTCCGTTTTTTCTGTTTATTGGCACCCTGTGGTTAGACTGCGCCCCCCCACACACACACATACACACACTGCGTCGTGTCCTCTCAATGAAATCCAGACACGCACGTTGTACTCTCGCTTTCAGTCGCTTGCTGCCGAAAAGAAAACAACTCCTGGCCGTAGCTAGGCAACTCCAAATATGAGTCATCACACTGCCGCGCCCATTATAACCTCCCCCTTCCTCCGCAACATGCGCACACGCACACACACACACATATACGTATATACACACGCACGCACCCCACACACACACATGCATGGCACGCACGCACGCCCCCCCCCACACACATTTGCAAACATACATGTGTCGGTACTTCCACGCACAAGAGGACCCTCGCTGACTACCTTCATACATTCATTCTGGAGCGCTAAACATTAAACTTAACCATCAGAACTTCATGCATGATCTTAACCCTTACCCTAACTTTAACCTAATCCCAATTCTAACCCTAACTCTAAACTCGAGTCCCAACCCGGATATAGACCCTTAAAGAGGTCAGCACCAGCCAAAATGTCCTCACAAACTCAGATTAGAAGGGTGGACCATCACGGGTTGGACTGTACATGTACAACAATATGTGTGTGTGCGTGCACATGTGCACGTGCACACACGCACACGCGCGCACACACACACACATCACCCTATACTTGTGGGGACCCTTCATTGACTACATTTCCAAGCCCTGAACCCTAACCTTTACCATCATAACTACATGTCTAACCTTAACCTGATCCTAATTCTAACCTTAACCCTAAAACCAAGTCCTCACCCTAAAATAGACCCTTTTCCTCATGGGGACCCATAAAATGTCCCCACAAGGTAGGTGGTTTCACGGTTTTTGTATCCTAATGTCCCCATTAGGATAGAAAAAAACATGGTACACACACACACACACACACACACACACACACACACACACATGCAAACAAAACAATTGTGTATATTGTTTAAACTGTGAAAATAACGTTTTCATTTCAGAATAATCCCATATTCAGAATGTATGGCTCCTGTGTTAGTGGATGTCTGTCTGGCCGCCACAGATACATTTCCGACAATATATGGTAAAGCACGAACGTGGCGATACAAGCTCTGTCAATAACAACACAAAAGCCACAGTGATGAGAGAGCATTAGCTTATATTTACAGTGACAGTCCAGTACAATAGAGGATTATACTAACGCCGAGTGTCAAGGCCCCGGCGTAGAGGGAGGTAATGAAAAGGCTTGATGGCTGTGGGGATAAAGGACTTTCTCAAGTGCTCCCCGTAATGTGACTTGAGCTGTGGCGGTCGGTTTGGGAAGGAAATGCACCTCTTCATCAGCATGGATGATGGGAGACCCGGTCCATGATGGCCAGCAGTTTGACGACCATCCTCTTCTAAGGCAACAAGAATTTTGTGTGATGGTTTATAAAAACACTGGGAGCAGATTTACTTACTTTCATTTGCACCACGGAAACAAAACGACGAACAGAAACGAAACAAAAATTGTGTATCAATATCTGAATTTCATCCCGATACAATACAATGTGATGGCCTGACGGCCTGTCCGGGGTGTCTCCCCGCCTGCCGCCCAATGACTGCTGGGATAGGCTCCAGCATCCCCGCCACCCTGAGAGCAGGATAAGCGGTTTGGATAATGGACGGATGGATGGACGGATGGATGGATGGACAATACAACTGGAAAACGGTAAATGGTAATACTGAATCTCAGGGGAGTCTTGAGCAAGCATTTAAAAGAAAAGAAAACAAAAACTCTGCTCAACTCATGTAGTAAGACTTTGTTTTCCGCCATTTTCATTCATCCTAACCGAGCAAACAAATTATAGCAAGCAATGCGTCAGTTGTGGGGAAAAATGCATTCAAAACACGACTTAATGGTGTTGCACAACCCAGTCCTCAAGTACCCACATCCTGCAGATTTTCTTTAAACCCTGCATAGGTAGGCCTGCTTGTAGTCACTCAGCCAATCCTATCATAGCACTTAATCGTGTCAGGTGTGCCAAATCTGACATAATTCGGTGCGGACTGGTTGAATTAGTAGGAGCAAGCCCACCTAAGCATGGTTACAGAGACACGTCTGCAGTCCAGAGGGTACCTGGGGACTGGGGAAGCGCTGTAGAAACGAGTTGTAGTGCAATGCTGCCCTCGCGTGGACGCGCGCGGGTATGTGAATCGATGAATTACAGCGAAGCGTAGTTACGCATCAAAGAAGGCTGAACCAGTTCATCTGGATCCAACGTTTATTGCGTTTCATCACTTCAACGCATCCGCCAATAAACATTGTATCCAGACCAAGTGATCCAAGCGTCTTTGATGTTCTGACCCGGATTATTGCGCATTATTCAGCGGTTTGGATAATGGATGGATGGATGATTGAGCATGCATCAAGACATTCTGTCGTCACACAGTATATTAAAATGAATAATTTCATCTCTCCTTATCAGGGTGTAATAATACTCAGCACCGTTTGCTGAAATATCTTCCAAGTTGCATTTGCTGTAAATGACGCCATTCACGCTATACGGCAAAATGGCCGCTGGCCAATTAAGGCTAATTTGCAGTCTCGAACAGGTGTGCTGACAGGAAGTCTACAAAACGCGGGCGGTCACGGCTCTTTCGGGTTTCCGGTACACAGAGAGAAGCTCATGTCGACGATGCGTTTGAAACACAAGAAGTGCCCTTGCGGCGCTTTTCTCGTTTACACCATCACAGCAGCAGCCTTATTAGCTCCGATGGGCCACTGCGGACCCGCTGCTCACTCCCCACATGGTGAGTCAGGTGACCCCCAACACCCACACGTCCCGATTCATCAACCAAACCGGGCAGGCCGGCATGGGCTGCAGACATGGGGCAACCCCGGGTCCACCCAATACCTGGAGCACAGAGGAGCCGAGGAGGGACTTGCGCCTCATCAGAAGACGTTAGGATCAAACATGGGGACTTTGCAACACAACAGCGACGGTGCAATGCAGTACGCCGGGAAGTGGACGGGCTCTCCCGTCAGTGACGTCTGTAATCCAGGGCAGATAAAGACTAGTGGTCTGTTTTATATTGTTGGCAAACTGGAAGCAAGACTCCCTAACGTGGGCTACCAATCAGATTCTGCTGTTACGGGTAAGCCAGTTCACTTTTGGAAAAAATTAAAAAAAAAATTTAAGGCTTGGGCCTAAAACAAGGCCATGTTTTCTTGTAATGTTGTTTTTACATATAATCTGTTATTCAGGCATGTTTAAACAGCCAGTAGGGCTGAGTGATATTTCAATGTCGTCATTTTTGGATGAGCTTTAGAAACCGTATATCGTGATATAGGGCGGCACAGTGGTTAGCCCGGTCGCCTCACAGCAAGAAGGTTCTGGGTTCGAGCCCCGGGGTAGTCCAACCTTGGGGGTCGTCCTCTGTGTGGAGTTTGTATGGTCTCCCCGTGTCTGCGTGGGTTTCCTCCGGGTGCTCCGGTTTCCCCCCACAGTCCAAAAACGTCTCCCCGCCTGCCGCCCAATGACTGCTGGGATGGGCTCCAGCCTCCCCGCGACCCTGAGAGCAGGATAAGCGGTTCGGATAATGGATGGATGGATATCGTGATATACGATTTCGCTGCCTTAATTCATGGTAACGAGTCTTTTCAAGTGTCACAAAATGAATTATTTGAAATCTAGTTGTTGTTTTTTTTTGTTGCTTGGTATCATTCTTTACCAAACAGTTCAATGTGATGAACCTTAATGAAAATAACAAGTTTCAGCTTTATTTATCGCAAATGAGCGATCAGTGTTGCAGCATTGCACCGATGACACGAGATGACCAATTCAAACACTATAAAATCAATATAAACTATAATAAACAACTATTGACAATTAAAAACAATGTAGACAAAGGACACTGCAGTCGATAGGACCACTATAGAATGTATTTGCATGTGAAAGCAGATACTGTATATATGGCCAAAATTATGTGGACACCCCTTCTAATGGGTGAATTTGGCTATTTCTGCCACATCCAGGGTGCAAACTACGGGGGAGCCAGGGGGAGCTCTTAATAAGACGAGCTCCCCTGAAAACCTGATTTGTGAAAAGAAAAAATTTGGGGGGGGTGTCTCTAAAATATTGACAATATGCTATGCATTTCTATTTTTCTGTCTTCATCATGGATCATGCGTAAAATTAGGCTATTATCGATGCATGATTCAACCATGAGGATGACTAATTCACTTTTAATAGATACCGGCATGCATGCAATTCTTGTCATCACCATCGAAGCGTGGCGGCGCAATCGGAACCCCCCCACCCCCCCCCCCCCCACAAAAAATCAAACTGAAAAAAAAACGCTCTCTTGGTCCCGCTCAGTCTGCGCGCCAAATCGCCATTATTCATTTCTATTTTGTAGTCGGCATACAGATAGCCATGTCAACAAGAGGACAAGGGAGCTTACTCGCAAATGTTGGATTTACTGAAAGACTCAAGCCAGCAACCAGAGCAAGAGGCGTCTTCTACAACCGCCGCTGATGCCGCTGAAGCGGCAGCAACCAAGCAAAAGGAGATTCTGCCGAACAAGGTACGCGAGATCGATTCCAAGTTGATGGAAGAAACGGCAACTTCAGTCAGAGCCGCCTGTGTGGTGGCCAAGGAAAGGCGGGCTTATAAAAATCTCCTTCCTTTGATGAAGCTTCAGCAGCTCAATGGCGCAAAAGTAGACACTGTACACAAGTCCGATCGCTCCTGCGCTGAAATTGTAGGCCATATTGCACAGCAAATGCGGAAGAAGTTTGTTTCAAATATTAAAGAGGTCAATTCAAAAATCAGCATCACCATTGAAAGCCCAGAGTACACGGACGTGCTTATCTCGTTTATATACGTGTGATGTGAGTGGGGAAGGAGATGTGGACAGTGTATTTTTAAACATTGCAGAATCAGTTTACAGCAGATTGAGACAGAGCTTTCACCACACGGGATTAGATGATGAGTTTTTGGGGAAACATCTCATCAGCATTGCCACAGCTGGGGCTTCAGTTCTCACTGGCAAGACCACTGGAGTGATTGCAAGGCTTAAACTCGATTTCCCAGACATTTTAGTCCATACGTTTTACCTGGCCCACCGCCTTGAATTGGCAGTCCTTGACTCTCTCAAAAAGGCTGCTGGATGTAACCACTTCGAGTTTTAACTCCAAGCTGTCCTCTCTGTACCACCAGTCTGCAAAGAACGCAAGATTGCTTGAGGAAGCAGCTGCAGATCTAAATATGCAAATTTTGAGAATCAGACAGCTATTCAACACCCGGTGGGTGGTGAGCAGTTTTAATACTGTAAAAGCAGTCTGGAATAACTACCCTGCTTTAGCGCGCCACTTCAAAACGGCAAGCGAGGATGCATCTCGCAGTGACACCGAGAGGACTCAATTCCTGGGGCTACACAAACACCTCACAAACTCCGGGTTTTTACTGGATCTGGCTTGCATGAAAGAGATACTCCGTGAGCTGCGGGGCCTCTCACTGAAACTTCAGCAAAGAGACATGTCTCCAGTGGATGCCAGTCGCCAAATTTAGCAGACTAATAATATACTGACAGCCATGAAAGCGAGTGGAGGAAAATCCACACTGAAGGCCGAACAGTGCACGTCCCTGGGCCTGTTTAAAGATGTTGAACTCCTTGAGGGCAGGGGCAAGATTAACCGGAGTCAGTTTTATCAATCTGTGATTGACAACCTCACAAAGTGAATGCTAGAATCGGACCTTGTCCAGATGCTGAAACCTCTGGATAAGCACTTTTGGCCACAGGACCACAATGCATTGATCCTGTATGGACAAAATGAGGTTCTGGCACTTGCTAAAACACTTGGGGAACCAGCCAGAGAGGCGGTTGAGGAGTTCCGCGACTGAAAGTTGCAAGTTAAAGCACCAGGCAAAATGCTGGAAAAGCTTTGTACAGCAAGCAGGACACACCTTCCCACCTCATCTACGTCTGAGGGGGGGTTTCTGCAGTTAATAATACTGATAGCAAGACCTGCAGTAGGTTGCTTGAGAACAGCCTCTCATCACTCCTTTTTGTGGCTCTTAATGGACCCGCTTTGGAGAGATTCAACCCAACATCCTTTATCACATCATGGATTAAATCGGATCATCACAAATCCACATCATGGGCTTCTGGACTAACTGTAAAGCTCCATGGTGTTTTAAGCCCCCAACGTACTCTTCAAGGCAGCGCTGCATGGAAGGCACTCCCCGCCCCCTACAGTTTGAGCCAATCACAGCACTGGCACTAGATTTCAACTTTCCCCCTCTTTCTGCAGTGAAGGAGTTCGACTCAAACAAACGTCAATCTTAAAAGTGCAGCGTTTGACATAAATATCCTTTTAAACGAAAGTTTGACTCGTGTACATTCACAAAAAGACCCTAGATTGCATTTTGGCGACAGTTTTGCTTTAACTTACTTAGATGATATGTCTAGATGTCTTACAACTTATCTAGCAACAACTGGATGCCTAAAGGAGTTTTGGAAAGACACTCACTCAACCATGCCTTTGTGCAGCTCACTTAAAACTAGGTTGTCTCGTAGTTGTTTAAATACGCAGAATGGGAGACATAGGCTAATGCCTAACTACATAGCAATAGCACTACTCAGTCGCTCTCATAACCACCCAAAAAATGAATTGGCTGCCTGGAACTTAGCTAGCGCTAACTGCTAGCCCATTACTAAGTAAACTCTGTCCTGCACGGATAAGTTTAAAAGTAGTACATGCCAACATAAACTGAATGCTCACCACTGCCAGCTATGTGAACAGATTGACTGCATTTGAGCTAACCTTGGCTTAAAATAGTTAGCTAAACTCTACCATTGCAATCTGTTTACAGTTAGCTAGCTAGCTGAGGTGTCCGTTCAGCAAAGAAAATCCCTAGCAGCTAGTGTTGGCTATATTTCAAAGCATATGTCATTGAGCACCAGTGCTGTGATTGGCTGAAACTGTAGGGGGCGGGGAGTGCCTTCCATGCAGCGCTGCCTGGAAGAGTACGTTGGGGGCTTAAAACACCAGCTGACCCCAGGCTTCTGTGGTCGCTTATTTTTTAAGTTAAGGGCTATTCCCAATTAACTGTATTATTGACTGTAAGCACTGTATTGGATGTGATGATGAAGACTGGATCCCTTGTGAGCAACCTGGCCTATTTCTGTTGGTATTTACAATGCTCATGCATGTGTATGTTGTTATAGGCTGGTTTGTTGATACGTGACCCTCACATTTGATGTCTTAACTGTACCGAGAAATTATTGTGCTCATCTGTATGTGATGGGTAACTTTAACTGTTGTTGATGAGGACTCAATCCCCTGTGGGCAGGCTGGCATGCTCTGTTTTTCATTCAGCGCTCATACATTTGTGTGTTTGCAGGCCGTTTTGCCATTTGACCTATCCGTGTCTTATTTGTGCGGAGAAACTGCAGAGTATACTGTGCCCTGCTTTAGTTGGGCGTACTGTAGCACACGACTGGTTCTGATACCCGTGTGGAGGTTTGATGTGGTCATTAACTGATTAAGTTGCTGTTGTTGAATTCGTTGTTCACCTTATCCAGATGATATGGAACTACAAGACAATAAAGCCAGACCACATTACATGAGTCAAAATAGATTTAGAGTGTTTTCGATGAACGGATCACTCATAGATTGCTTTGTTAAGGCTCTTGTTTACATTTTTTTACACGCCTAACAGATCGCATCCCTAACAACATGGGGCCCCCATCGCAACATACAACGTGGGTGATGTACCTTCACATTCCCTATATATATATATATATATATATATATCCCTATACAGACTAATGTGATAGGAGTCTGTGGTGGCCAGTGCTCTCCTGTTTGCTGTTGTATGTATGCGGATGCAAACAGGCCCAATAAACTGATCCACAAGGTTGGTGACGTTGTGGGGGTGGAACTGGATTCTCTGACGGTGCTTTCTGAGAGAAGGATGCTGTTGAAGTTATGTGTCATCATGGACAATGTCTCCCACCCACTCCATGACCTGCTGGTTGGGCACGGGAGTACTTTTAGTAATAGTCATTCTGCCGAAATGCACTACAGAGCGCCACAAGAGGTCATTCCTGCCTGTGGCCATCAAACTTTATAACTCCTCCTTCAGAGTGTCAGACACTCGGAGTTAATGGGTCATTGGGCTGGCCCTTCGACTTGTTTTACCCTGTCGGGTTTTGTTTGTGCTGTTTCGTGCTGCAGTAGTGCAGTATAGATAGGGTGTTATGTGCACCATGCTCCAGCATAGTGCACATATGTTTATATAATTTGTTCTTATTTCTATTTATTTGTTTCTATTTTCTTGTTATCTTGTTAGTTTTTTCTTTACGTGAGTGTCTGTAATAGGACCCAATTTCCCCTCGGGGATGAATAAAGTATTCTGATATCAGATGTGCTGACATAAAGCAAGTAGGCCTAGATGCTTACAGCTATAAATGTTTTTTTGCAATAAGAGTCACAGTCAGCCCTTTCTTGGAGGCAAGCACCCCCCCCCCCATGGTAAAAAAAAAAAAGAAAGGAAAAAAAGTGAGCTCCCGAAAGCCATGGTATAGTTTGCACACTGCCTGGTAGATGCATAGGACATACTGAAGAGCTCAGTGACTTTCAACGTCACACCGTCATAGGTTGCCACCTTTCCAACAAATCAGTGGGTCAAATTCCTGCCCTGCTAGATCTGCCCTGGTCAAAGTCTGTTATTGTGAAGTGGAAACGTCTCTGAGCAACAACAACCCAGCTGTGAAGCGTTAGGACGCACAAGACCACAGAACGAGACCGCTGAGTGATGGAGTGTGTAAAAACCGTCTGTCCTCGGTTGTAACACTCACTACCGAGTTCCAGACTGTCCCTGGAAGCAGCGTCAGCACAAGAACTGGTTTGTCAGGCACTTCATGAAATGGGTTTCCACGGGCGAGCAGCCGCACACAAGCCGAAGATCACCATGTGCAATGCCAAGCGTTGGCTGGAGTGGTGTAAAGCACACCATCATTGGACTCTGGAGCAGTGGAAACCAGTTCACTGGAGTGATGAATCACGCTTCACTATCTGGCAGTTTGATGAATGAATCTGAGTTTGGTGGATGCCAGGAGAACACTACCTGTCCAAATGTATAATGCCAACTGTAAAGTTTGGTGGAGAGGGAGTAATGGTCAGGGGCTGTTTTTCATGGTTTGGGCTAGGCCCCATAGTTCCAGTGAAGGTAAATCTTAATGCTACAGCATACAACAACATCTTAGAGAACTGCGTGCTTCCACCTTTGTGGCAACAGTTTGGTCCTTTCCTGTTTCAGCCTGACGAATGCCCCCCATGCAAAAAGCGAGGTCCATAATCAGAATACTTTATTTATCTCCGAGGGGAAATTGAGTAACAACATGGTTTGCCGAGTTTGGTGTGGAAGAGCTTCACTGGCCTGCACCTTTGGGATGAACTGGAATGCTGACTGTGAGCCAGGCCTTTTCCCCATCATCACTGGCTGACCTCACTAATGCTCTTGTGGCTGATTGGGAGCAAATCTCTGCAGCCATTTTCCAAAATCTAGTGGAGAGCCTTCCCAGAAGAGTGGAGGCTGTTATAGCAGCAAAGTGGGGACCAAGTCCATACGCCCATTTCACGCCGCGATCATCTTGGATTTAAAAAAAATCAAGCGGTGGGAACTTAGCCACGCCCCCTTCTTACTTCATTGAAAACACTGCTGGAAGCAACATGTCGTACTGCTGTGTACCATCCCGCAACTCCTATCAAAGAAGGGAAAGAGATAAATCTGTATATATATGTATATATATTCACTAATCTTTCAATAGTGGATAGCTCTGTTCTGACACATCATCTTGATAACAGGAAAATGTGTGGATTTATATTGCGTCCCACATGTATGACATATCCTCATGTGTCCAGTGAGGTTTGGGCGACTCTACCTGATCATGACTACGACGTGAAGCCCCTTTCTGTGGAAGACCAGCTTGACGCAGTAAAGAAACGCATTGCTTTCCTGGAGGATGAAAATAAAAAGCTGAAAAGTGAGCGTTTTGGTCTAGAACGCTTCCAGTGTGCGCCCAATCTGATCAGATTTTACACTGGTTTTAAGGATTACCACACCCTCAAAGCACTCTTCCTAGCTTTACAGCCTACTGCAGAGTCCATGGTGCAATGGACTCAAATGCAAAGGAACAGCCATAACCTAGAACACATTTCTGTGTCTGGCTTCCATGCAGAGCATTTATCGCTGATTGATCAGTTTTTCCTGTTCTTGTGCCGTGTGAGGCAGGGCTTTTTTGCTCTGGATTTATCTGTACGATTCAATGTGTCGCCAGCCACAGTCAGCAGGAACTGTATGACATGGGCCACTATTTGCTCTTTATGTTAGGGACCCTCCCAATATGGCCTAGTAGAGCAGCAGTAGACGAGCTAATGCCACCAGTATTCAGGGGATTCTACCCAAACACAAGAGTGATACTAGACTGCACAGGGATCCGCATCGAGACAGCTAGTTCGAAGGTTTTGAACGCCATGACATACTCCCATTATAAAAGTAACACTACACTGAAATCCCTAATTGGGATCACTCCCTCAAGGTCAGTTAGCCTGGTAAGTAATCTATACACAGGATGTATTTCTGATAAGGAGACAACTAAGAGGTCAGGTGATGAGGTCATGGCTGATAAGGGCTTCCTTATCAAAGACCTGCTCGATGAAATAGATGTAAAAGTTGTCATCCCTGCATTTTTAGGCCCAAGTGGACAGTTTAGCTGTGATGAGCTCACAGACACAGAGTATTGCTGGCTTGAGAATACACGTCGAACGGTCAATAAGACGCATAAAGGAGTACCACATTTTTGATGGAGTCATACCCCTTTCACTAAGTGGAACAGTCAACCAACTGTGGACTGTGTGTGCTCTCCTAACACATTTTCAGGGACCACTGTTTTAAACCTTTGTTAAATTCAGCTGACAAGAAAATAGTGCACACAAACCTTAGATAGATTGAAACATATTTAACTTCATTTCAGTACAGTCCCATTTTTAGCCCACACCTCGAGATGAGCAATCACTATCTTAGTTTAGTAAACAATTGATGATTTGAGTTGGTAGCGAGTTCCAGTTTATTGCTACAACAGAATGACAGTTGACCGAACATATTTTAGTTTAAAATGAACCAACAGTTTTGTTAAAGTTAAAGGACAAAGAATAAAAATATTGTAGATGGGACAATCTAATGTATAAATATTGAATGTACAGTATAAAAATGAAATGTATCTTATTTTTTATTTTATTGTGATTAAACAGCTTCTTTGAATACAGCCCTGTGTGTGTGTCTCTCCTCGCTGGCACAGGAGAGGCAGAAAGTACTCTATAAAGAAAAGATCCAGCTTAGTTTTCATATTGTGGCAAATGACGGTAGGTGCTCGAGGTTGGTAGTCCAAACCATGTTTGCTGCTGCCCCCGGCTGCATTGATTTCCGATTGAGTAAGAAGGGGGCGTGGCTAAATTCCCACCACTTGGTTTTTTTAAAATCCAAGATGGCCACGGCGTGAAATGGTTTTGGAATCAGATGTTCAACAAGCACATATGGGTATGATATTCGGGTGATCACATACTTTTGACCATGTGTGTGTGTGTGTGTGTGTGTGTGTGTGTGTGTGTGTGTGTGTGTGTGTGTGTGTGTGTGTGTTTGTGTGTGCATGTATGTATGTATGTGTGTGTGTGTGTGTGTATGTATATATATACGTATATATATATATATATATATATATATAATCCGGTGATTCAAATAAATTCTTTAATAGACAGTAAAGCCTATTTCATGCCATAAGCAATCATCATCTGTCAAAACACAAAACAAAACACAAGCCTGAAATAGGCTTGTACTGTCTATTAAAGAATTTACTTGAATCGTTGGATTACTTTGCTCCTTATTTGTTGAGCACTTTTCCTACCATTGAGTAGTTTTTTTAATGAAGTTATATACGTGTGTGTGTGTGTGTGTGTGTGTGTGTGTGTGTGTGTGTGTATACACTCACTGGCCACTTTATTAGGTACACCTTGCTAGTACCGGGTTGGACCCCCTTTTGCCTTCAGAACTGCCTTAATCCTTCGTGGCATAGATTCAACAAGGTACTGGAAACATTCCTCAGAGAGTTTGGTCCATATTGACATGATAGCATCACGCAGTTGCTGCAGATTTGTCGGCTGCACATCCATGATGCGAATCTCCCGGTCCACCACATCCCAAAGGTGCTCTATTGGATTGAGATCTGGTGACTGTGGAGGCCATTTGAGTACAGTGAACTCATTGTCATGTTCAAGAAACCAGTCTGAGATGATTCGAGCTTTATGACATGGCGCGTTATCCTGCTGGAAGTAGCCATCAGAAGATGGGAACACTGTGGTCATAAAGGGATGGACATGGTCAGCAACAATACTCAGGTAGGCTGTGGCGTTGACACGATGCTCAATTGGTACTAAGGGGCCCAAAGTGTGCCAAGAAAATATACCCCACACCATTACACCACCACCACCAGCCTGAACCGTTGATACAAGGCAGGATGGATCCATGCTTTCATGTTGTTGACGCCAAATTCTGACCCTACCACCCCAATGTCGCAGCAGAAACCGAGACTCATCAGACCAGGCAACGTTTTTCCAATCTTCTATTGTCCAATTTTGGTGAGCCTGTGCGAATTGTAGCCTCAGTTTCCTGTTCTTAGCTGACAGGAGTGGCACCCGGTGTGGTCTTCTGCTGCTGTAGCCCATCTGCCTCAAGGTTCGACGTGTTGTGCGTGCAGAGATGCTCTTCTGCATACCTCGGTTGTAATGAGTGGTTATTTGAGTTACTGTTGCCTTTCTATCAGCTCGAACCAGTCTGGCCATTCTCCTCTGACCTCTGGCATCAACAAGGCATTTTCGCCCACAGAACTGCCGCTCACTGGATATTTTCTCTTTTTCGGACCATTCTCTGTAAACCCTAGAGATGGTTGTGCGTGAAAATCCCAGTAGATCAGCAGTTTCTGAAATACTCAGACCAGCCCGTCTGGCACCAACACCATGCCACGTTCAAAGTCACTTAAATCACCTTTCTTCCCCATTCTGATGCTCGGTTTGAACTGCAGCGGATCGTCTTGACCATGTCTACATGCCTAAATGCATTGAGTTGCTGCCATGTGATTGGCTGATTAGAAATTTGCGTTAACGAGCAGTTGGACAGGTGTGCCTAATAAAGTGGCCGGTGAGTGTATATATGTATATGTGTGTATGTATGTATGTATATATATATGTGTGTGTGTGTGTGTGTGTGTGTGTGTGTGTGTGTGTATATATATCATGTATCTATAATGTACCCCCCCCATGAGTATTGTAATATTTTCCATGTCATCCTGGATTACTTTCATTTTTGTGCTTTGTCACCAGCCCGGGCCCCCCAAGGAGGTCAGGCGGAGGTTAGAGATAAAATAATCAACAACCAAGAGGAGAGCTGGCGGAGGTTGGTGCCTGTGGTGGAGTGTGGAAATGATGCCATGATCCTCACTGTCAGGAGGAGACGAGCTGCACAGCTACTGCTGGACCGTGGTGAGTCCACACCTCACTCCCAGATTGACTTGAATTGTGACATAACAGTGGAAAAACTTAGACCCCCCCCCTCAAGAGCATGTCTGTTAGTGTTGGGGATAGTGAAAAATCATTTATGCATCCATCCATTATCCAAGCCACTTATCTCAATTGAGGTCACGGGATGCTGGTGCCTATCCCAGCAGTCATTGGATGGCAGTCGGGGAGACATCCTGGACAGACCACCAGTCCATCACAGGGCTGACACATTCACACTTAGGGACAATTTTAGTATGGCCGAGTCACCTGACCTACATGTCTTTGGACTGTGGGAGGAAACCGGAGCACCCGCAGGAAACCCACGCAGATACGGGGAGAACATGCAAAACTCCACACAGAGGATGACCTAGGCCTAGGACGACCCCCCCAAGGTTGGACAACCCCGGAGCTCGAACCCTGGACCTTCTTGCTGTGAAACAGCAATAAGTGAGAGATAAAATGAGAGATAAAATGGCATAACCATGCCTGAAATCCTTGATTTCTATTCTGTGATGTGATTTTTTTTCTTTCTTTCCTGCTGTAATGTTGAAGTTGAGTTACAGCAGTACATTAATCAGATTTTGAAGTATTTAAAGAGAATTGGTTTGTGGAATTCTGTATTTTTCCAATAGTGATGCCAAGGGAATTTTTCCAAGTAAGTTCTGATTTAACTTTTCATGTCAAACCTTGGATGCAGCATAATAACACATTCAGCTGCAATATTTTATCTGTAAATGATTTATAGTGTGTGTGTGTGTCTGTGTGTGTGTGTGTGTGCGTGTGTGTGTGTGAGTACATCCATAACTGTTTCATTTGATATTTGTTTTTATTTATTTATACTGTTTTTATTTTTACTCTTACTTATTTGGTCTTACGCTTATTTTTGCCTTGTCTGGTTTTATTTCTTTGTAAAGCATTTTGTAACATTGTTTTAGAAAAAGGCTAAATAAATAAAGTTATTATTATTATTATCAAAATACTGTCAAGTGAGAAGTCCAAGCAAGAGTGGGCAGGTTTTTTCATAGATTGATGATTTGACCTGACTTGGTGTCCATGAATGCTGGGATGGCATCCAGCGCTTTATCTGTGCCCCCGTCCATAGGGTTAGTGGTTGTGTCAGGAAGGGCATCCGATGTAAAATTTTGCCAAATCATTATGCGGATTGGCGAGACCGCCATCGGTGCTGTGCCCTCACAGGGTACCGATAGAAACTATCAAATCTGCTGTGGTGACCCCTGGGGCTGTATGTAAATGAGTGTCTGATGACATCATGAGGCTCAGGAAACAATGACAGGCTGAGAAGTTGAACTAGGGGGAGCTCTTTATTAACAAAAAGAAATAAATTCTACCTTTTTCTTATATATTTTCAGTAGAAAGAGAGCGCAAGATGCGTGTTTCAATTTTGGTCCGGCTTCAATTTAATACTTGAATATTCAACAAGGAGGCATAATTAAGAATTGCCTATTTTGTCAACCTCACCCCACCCCCACCTCCTCCTCCTCCTTTGTGTCTCAGCAAATGGTTCAGCCCTCCCCCTGTCCCAGCCACCCCCCCAGTGTGGCTACTCTGTCAAGACCTCATGGAGAGACCTGGTGCTCATGGCTCCCTATGATGCCTGCCACGTCACACAGGAGGTAATGTAGCATCACAGTACGCGTCTACTACTCTGCACAGGTACCCCTTTGTCAAGTCAATTTTATTTGTATAGCCAAATGTTACAAATTTACCTCGGGGGGCTTTACAGCAATATAACATCCTGCCCTTAGACCCTCACATCGGATAAGGAACAACTCCCTTAAAAAATACTTTAACAGGGAGAAAAAATAGGAAGAAACCTCAGGGAGAGCAACAGAGGAGGGATCTCTCTCCCAAGGTGGACAACATGCAATGGATGTTGTGTTTACACAATTTACACAATACAACACTGAAAGAGTATAACAGAATTATAATGGAATTGTTGTTCGTCCGTCGCAGCGACGAGGACCATCTAGTCATCCTGTAGGGGCCGAATTCTATGGGTGCAAAGATGGCTGGTTAGTCCAATCTGCGCCCTGAATGTTCTTTGGGAGTGTGGGCATGGGATAGTGGGAGTAGCTGGAGGGTTGCTGGCACGGTCTTTCCTGGCCTGCCTGCGGCTCTCTGCTGCAGCAATCCTGGCGGCCTCGTATGTGTTCGCACCATTTCGGAAAGCTGCACGCCACTCTCCTCTGTTCAGAGCTTTCTGTTCCCACGTGTCGTAGTTGATGGTGAAGGCTTTAAGGAAACCTTCAAGGTGTTTTTGAAACGCTTGTTTTGACCACCATGGGAGCGTTTGCCTTGCTTGAGTTCACCATATAACAGTTTCTTTGGGAGCCGGTGGTCTGGCAAGTGAACTACGTGGCCCACCCAACGAAGCTGTGGTTGCATGAGGATGGTGTGTATACTCGGCAGTCTTGAGCGAGTGAGGACCTCTGTGTCAGGCATCTTGTCACATCACTTTATGGCCAAGAAGTTTTCTGAAGCATGTGGTGTGAAAGGGGTTTAGTGTTTTTGCATGGCGTTTGTAAACTGTCCATGTTTCGCAGCCGTAAAGCAGTGCGGTGAGAACTATGGCCCGATACACTTTCATTTTTGTCTCCTGGGTGATGCCTCTCCTGTTCCACACATTCTCGTGGAGTCTGCCAAAAGCAGTACTTGCTTTAGCAAGTCATGCAGTCATCTCTTCATCAGTGGTGACATATCTGGAGAGAGAGCTGCCCAGGTAAGTGAATTTGTCGGTCGCATTTAATCGATGCCCATTTATGGTGATGTTGGGTACATTGTAAGGCTTGCCTGGAGCTGGCTGATGTGGTACTTCAGTCTTTTTTAAGTTGATGGTGAGGCCGAAGTTGTTGCAAGCCTCTGAGAACTTATTGGTACTTTTTCACATGTTGACTTCAGCTGTAGCGTTGTGCAGAAGAGAAAGAAGACATCCTATAATGGAATTATAAAATATATGAAGAATATGACGAGGAGGATGCCAAGCAGTGTCCAGACGCCACTGGAACAGCCCAGGACCTGAGCCACATGACCAGCATCACCATGTAGACACACAAAAAAAGCACACACATTAGTCACATGTCTGAGTGAGAGAAGGCTATAACATTAAAACAGGATAACAAAATTATGGATTTATAAGATAAAAAGAAAATGTGATGAAGGGGAGGCCAAGCAGTGTCCAGGTGGCGATCACCATGGAGACCTGGGAGGAGGACAGACTGCACATGCACACAAGGGATACTCATGTTGCACCATTCTCATACATGCAGAAGAGAAAGAAGACATCCTGCAGAGAGAGAGAGAGAGAGAGAGAGAAGACATGTGAGAGAAGAGAACAGTTTGCAATAATCTATATGCTATAATCTCGTCAGCAGAACAGTGCTTGGTAAATTCACTGAGGCAGAAACCGCCCCACCATGCAGCACAGGCATACAGACATATACATACAGTAAGCAGTCAACTTAAAGGCAACTAATTGTAGGCTAAGGCAAAAAGGTGAGTTTTAACTTTGGATTTAAAGGACTCAAGACTGATTGTCTGTTGGCAGCAGGCAGGTTATTCCACAAGAACGGGGTCCGATAGGAAAAGGCTCTGCCACCAGCTGACTTCTTTTTAACTTTGGGTAGACAAAGGAGCCCTGTATTTTGAGAGCGAAGAGCTCCAGATGGAATGTAAGATGGCGCAAGCCCATTCAGGATTTTTTAAGTCAGCAGAAGCACCTTGAAGTCTGATCTAACATGGATAGGAAGCTAATGAAGGGAGGCAAGAATTGGTGTAATATGGTCAAATTTTCTAGTTTTAGTTGGGATTCTAGCTGCAGCATTCTGAATCATCTGAAGACTTTTAGTACTCGCATGTGGCAGGCCTGAAAACAGAACATTACAGTAAGCAAGTCTGGATGAAACAAATATATTTTTTAGTCTCTGCATCAGCCATGGACAGGAAAGACAGAATTTTAGCTATGTTACATAAGTGAAAAAAGGCAGTCTTGGTGATTTTTTTTTTTTAATGTGCTTATCAAAGGAAAGGCTGGGATCAAATGTAATACAAAAATTTTTGGTTGCCACACTTTGTGAAATCAGAGCTGTCAATTGTTATTGTTACTTGATCAAATTGATCTGTCTGGCAGGGCCAATGACCAGCATCTCGGTTTTATCAGAATTTAAAAGCAGAAAGTTTAGTTGCATCCATTTTTTCACAGCAGCCAAGCAGGCCTCTAAATTAGTCATTTGAGTATGATTATCAACCCTTATAGGCACATACAGCTGAGTATCATCAGCATAACAATGGAAACTTAGTCCATGACTAAGTTTCCATTGTTATGTTCCATTGTTCCATTGTTTCCTAATTTGGCCAAGAGGTGAAATATAGAGAGAACAGTAGAGGGCCAAGAACTGAGCCCTGAGGTACATAATATTTAATGTCAGAAGTTTGATGTGATATTATTATAGAAGACACAATGTGTTCTAGATAAGTAGGACTTAAACCAAGAGAGAGCTAAGCAAGAGACGCCAAAATTACAATTTATTCTAATAGTATGTAGTGATCAATGGTGTCAAAGGTTGTCACTGGTGGGCAAATACTAAATAGTAACCCCGTTATTTCTGCTGAACAGAAAAGTAGACTATCCCAATTCATTCGATTAAAGGAAAAAAAGTGGCGTAATCTCTATTTTAGAAAAGGAGATTTAACATATATGTGGGGGGAAGATATTACTCCTAGTATAGCACCTTATTCTGGCTTGGTATCAACCCAGTACAAAACTTTCAAGTATTTATGCTAATCACAATAGAATGGGCTCAAGACACAATACTCCTTTGACTTGCACTACAAAATGAGTTGCATCTTTTGAGTCAAAGTGACTTATCTGTGACTTACTTATTCTTTCCCATGCCATCTACTATGGCACTGGCAGGATGGCAACTGAATACCACACAATTATATACATGCTGAGTGTTTTGAATTCTCTTGTAATGATCTGCAATTGTGTATTTGTCAGCTCTGTTTCCCCATACCCATTTGGAGTGCATGACCTTTTTTTAGAGTTGGCTGTGAATTCATATTTCTTTATCAGCGAAACAGTAATAGTGCAATTGGTTACACTGAATAAATTTCTTGAGGAATGAACATGATAGCCAGCTTTCAGATGAAACTGTTTCGTCTTCTGGGAAAAACAGCCTAATAAAGAATGCTGCAAAAGAACGCCTTCTGAACTCGTGTCCTCAGGGTGATAACTATGTTTTGCCCCTGCTATGGAGAAATACCCCTGTGAAGATGTCCTGCCCTGTCCCCCAAATCCTGCCTCCCACTTTGGGCCTGTCCTCCCTGTGCTGCTCCCCCCATGGTATGGCTGTCATTTTTCAGGATCCCTCAGTCACAGAAGGGCTCAAAGTGAAAGGTAAATGCCACAACTTATCATTCATGCTGACCATCGTTGAATAAACAAAACAAAAAATATTCAGTATATCAAAAGTCTTCATTTTCTGTTCGATTGTTGCACTGTTTCTGCTGGTTACTGCACAATTCGTTTTCCTCTCAGGATGTGATCTTGTCAACGCTTTCCTCATACTTGCACAATTGATTTAAAGCTGAAATCCATGATTTACCCAATCTGTTCCTCCCTTGTGCAGCGAGGCAGAGCTACAAATGAGGTGTAGCAGCCATTGTCGCTTTTTTGCCATCAGCTTGGCAGTAAACTGTTCCCACCCTTGTAAAAAAAAATCCTTGAACTGAAGCTAACACAGTTTTCTATTACAAAATATATCAAACTATATGGAAACACTCTTCGATTGTAATATTGATTTGTAAAATTGGTAGGTTGCCTGTCAAACAGAAGCACGGCCACATCATTGTTTGCCGCTGCACCAGTGTTCATCCTACCCAGTCAAAAATGTAATTTCAGAGGAAGAAAGCCTTTATTTTCCTTGTATAGAATACAATGACGTTAAGAGCACTGCTCCTGGTTGGTGCATTGAAGACACGGGGAAACAAAACAAAAACCCCCGCAGTATCCAAACAACCACAGTCAACAACAGAGGTTCTAAAATAATCAGGAATCGGGGACAGTTTATTGTCATTTCAATCCTGTACCTGCATACACAAAAGAAACAAAATTTTGTTTCTCCCAGTCCTCAGCAGTGCAACACAAAAGACAAATGCGTATCCAAAATGTCCTAAAATGACGCCACCAAAAACGAAACAAAGCAAAAAACTTAACAACATAGTCCAAAAATTCCACTGTCCAAAGAAGGAACGCCAGCCAGAATGACTGTCAGAACTGCCGGTCTGCATGGGCTAGCAGTTAGCTTAGCCTGCCCCACTTCTGCGTCCTGTCAGACTGCCCTCGGTGTTTCTTCTTCGGGCACAGCTCCGGGCAGGGGTCATGGTCCTTGGGCCCACCAGACACAGCAGACCAGGCTCCCTCAGCCAGTCCAACGCCAGCTCTCCCAGTCATTGGAAAAAAATCAATGATCAAAATAAAAACTTCACATGATGACACTGGGTGACACAATCTTCCCACATTGAATAACACATCTTCCCACAATGAATAAGAAACAAGTAAATACAGTGTGATTTTTATACTTGAATACATGTAGTTATTGCACTAGTACGATTATAATTGCACTAGTATGAATGAATGGTTTGCCCTAGAAAGACAGTCAACATATTGCACATGAGGAGTCATTCAGTGCTTACTGGAGTTCAGTGTACTTATGGCCCAGGGAAAGAAACCGTTTTTAAATTTGGTGGTCCGTTCTTTGATGGTCCTGTAGCACCAGGTCAAACAGGTGGATTATGGAGTGTCTCCAACCATAGTAAAGATGCCCGTTAGTATTACTCAGCCTGACTCCATGGTCCAGATGGATAAAATGGCTAGTGATTAATGGTGAAAAATCCTGGATTTCAGCTTTAATGGAAACAATTCATCTACTTATGTTGTTTTCCTGAATCCTGCTTTTATTTTATTTTTATTTTTTGGATATGTATGCAATATTTTTTTTCCTGGGCAGTGCGAGGAGAATGGACACCACTAGCTGAGCAAGCCCAACAGTGTGGATATACTTTACAGAGATGGGATGGAGAGCTCCATATAGCTGTTCCCTTCATGTCATGTGGCATCACAGTAAAGGTATGTCTTGGATGAGAATTACTATAGATGCTGATTTAAGTGAATTAAATTTGGCTGGCATTTTCAGGATGCTACTCTGGTGTTTCATTGTTAAATGCAACCTTACAACATGGACCTCTGTTTTTCTCCAGGATGGAAATCACACCCTTTCTCTCCAAATGGGACAAAAGGCAGTCACATTGGCCTGCCCTGTCTCTCCAGATGATTTCCCTCAAAGCCATCAATCAACCGTTAAAAGTGCCCATTACCTTCCTACAGAGTCCAATGAACCTGAAACAGAGAACCTGCAACCTTTACCATGGGTTCCCCCTTTCTACCTGGCTCCTCCTTACTACCCCCATCCTACCTATTCTTACAAACACCTTCGTATTGATAAAAACGATGGATACAAATCCTCTACTGCCCCATCTTTGGCTCCCAAAACTACAACTCACCTGGTGGCAAAACCTGTTAATTCCAGTTCTGAGTCGCAGTCAGTCTTTTCATACTACTCCTATCAAATACCTCCAAGTGAACCATACAAGGCTTTCACTCTCCCAAGTTCTCTACAAAAGACGGATGAATTGGTAGAGTCACAAGAGGCATATCTACGTCAGCTGTTAAAACAAGACACTTCTACCTTGAACCACCCTGGAGACCATGATGCCACACGTACTCCGTCATCTGACATAGGATTTCAAGAACAAGTCAAGGGACCTTCTCTCCAGCCCTCCAGCCACCCCTTCGATCAGTATTACCATTACTACCATCACCCTAAAATCCCTCTCCCTTACCCACCTCATCACCTTGACTCGGGTCCCGAGACTAACGCTCAGGAAAAATATGAAGACGAAAAGCCTTTCCCCGTTCCCCATAATTCTAAATTTCCAGGGGTGCTACACTATATCTACCAGCCAAACACTCCTGGCAGTGTTACCTCAGACCAGTCACATCAGTCTGTGACAGATACCCCCCCTCCACCTTCTCCCCCTCTGGTCACCACCCCTGAATGGTATCAAAGAGCCAATCCACCTGGTTTACACTTTTATCCACAGCCCTATCTTGACCAATACTTTTACCAATTCCAACATGTCTCTGAAGGAGGTGTCAAAATGTTGGACCATCCCATTCAAACCCCTGCTACCACCACAAGCTTGCCTGTCCATCCTAAAACAGAGGAGTCTGGTCCCATCACTCGCCCACCTCCTAGCTTACCCCAACTTGCAATCCACGGCACTTTCTACAACTTCGAACCATCTGCAGTCCAACCAAGCCAAAGACATCCTATTAATCCAAAAACTGAATCTCAAGCTAAACAAAAGTTGGAAGACCAACGTGAATCGCTGTCTGCAACTCGACCTGGTGATTCAATTGAGCCGCTGCATGGCCGCTGGAAATGGATCCCACATCAACTTCTATCTGAAGATGAAGTTAAAGTGGACCTAAATGATGAGAAAATACCACCTGCTTCTGTGCTCCCTGCAACCCAGCCTGTCCTCCCTCCCAATTACCATTACCCTCCCCTTAAATCATCTCAAATCAACCATCAACATAAAACAAGCCCCATTATAATTCCTCCTCCAGAGCAACCCTCCTCTGCCGCTCAGTCACCCAACACAAATCCTCACCCCAACCAATACTACTACCATCCATATTATTACTACTATCACATGTATTACAGACCTGAGAGGTTACAAAATGCTGAAAGTCACATTTCTCCATCTGGAGAAACTTCAGACCCAGAGGTTCAATCTCCTGCCACAACAGTGTTTGAGTCCCCTCAGCATCCAATTTACCCATACTACAATGACCACCATCAGCTTGAGCTGCCTTTTTGGTATCTCCATGATCATAACCCCAATCTTGATGCTCCTCCGGATAAGAGACCCCAAGCCACGACTCTGACCGCAGAACCAGCTTATGATCTCCAAAATATTCCACCACTCCCTTATTACCATTACTACTATCAGCCGAGAATGTCCACAGACGACCAGGAACCACACCTTATTAGCAGTATACATCCTGAGGAGTCAAAATCGAAGGCAGAAATACAAGTTCCTGTGGAGGCTACCCACCATGGAAAGAGTACCTTTGCCTATAATGACAAGACCGGATCTCCAAACATAGAGCAGCCACGTTTCAAACCCTTCTATATTCCCTCAACTCATAATGTTCACCAGCAACAGTCGTATGAGTTCACTCCACATCTACAGACTGAAGAGGCGGAGGAGAGGCTGGTCAATGAAATGGCAGGTAAATGGTGATAGAGAAATTAAAGGAGCTGTTCACTTCTTTTCAGAGTTCTCACTCGTTTTAGGAAATCTTCCTGGACTTTTCAAGGATATTTTCCAAGACTTGTGCATGGATAAACATGACAGCCGTTGCTCACAGAAGGTCATATTATTCAGTGCTGACATTCAGCAGAAGTCCCACTACAACCTCCATAGACAGACTGACTAAATGACTCTCTCTCTCTCTCTCTCTCTCTCTCTCTCTCTCTCTCTCTCTCTCTCTCTCTCTCTCTCTCTCTCTCTCTCTCTCTCTCTCTCTCTCTCTCTCTCACTCACTCACTCACTCACTCACTCACTCACTCACTCACTCACTCACTCACTCACTCACTCTCTCACACACACACACACACACACACACAAACCATTCCTTGATCATCACAGTTTATGACATATTTCTCACAGTCAGAAACAAAGACGTTGAACTTGGGATATGTTTATGTGGGTGTGATGTTTGACACCCCCAGCCCCTACCAAAACACCACCAGTCTTTAAATGGACAGTATAAAGTGTATCTATATATTAACTGGTCACTGAATATGCCTCCTAAACATCAAACACTGATTTGCTATAAACAGAGCTGATAATATACAATCTACTACTGCGACTACTACTACTACTTTCGGCTGCTCCTGTAAGGGGTTGCCACACCGGATCATCCGTTTCCATTTCTAGAATGCACTGGCTTGTGCATCCTCAGTGGCTGGATCAGCTGAAAATATACAATCTCAGCTCAAAATTACACTAAAAATGTGCAGTCTCAGCATGAAAAAGAACACAATTTTAAAATCTAACTTTACAGTTTCCCAAGACCTCAGCATTGTCAGGATACTTAATCAGTTTTATCACTTCCTGTGGCTGGAAAACCTAGTTTTTTGGTTTCCGAGCACATGTGGGTACCTTGCTTTTGGGTGGAGTCTGTTTCCCTTACACAGTTTATTGAACATAATCTGCAATTTATTCAATTTTCAATGTCATAGGTTTTTTATTTAGGCCCTTTTATGGCTTTGTCATACTTTTTATAGGACAGTGTTGATGCTTATTCTAAATGATACCACAGGGTGGCAGAACATTTCTCCTGTTTTCCAGTGTTGTATCAGAATCTGTGTCCCTTCAGATTATGTGACCTTCCACTAAAACACTCTTTCAGCCAAGAAACGGCAGTTTAGGTAAGGTTAAGTGTAGGCATAAAGTCCAAGATGGTTAAAATAGATCTTGGGTTGGAGACCGTTTTTATTAGATGTGGGTTTGGTGTGATAAAGAATAAGATTCGAATCTAGGGGTGGCCGAAATAGAGCGTTTTAAGGGCTGGCTGGCATAATCTGGCGGGTCACAGACTTTGGTGTAACACCAGAATGGCTGAACACAAAACATTAGCTT
Source organism: Lampris incognitus (assembly GCF_029633865.1). Classification (NCBI taxonomy): domain Eukaryota; kingdom Metazoa; phylum Chordata; class Actinopteri; order Lampriformes; family Lampridae; genus Lampris; species Lampris incognitus. The sequence continues at coordinate 12,249,833 of NC_079220.1, read as the reverse complement.
TTGTTAATCAGTTATCCGAAAGAATTTGATTCGAAGTGAAGTTGTGTTTCGCTTGTCTCCAGTGGTCCCGGTTTACCTATTGGCCAGCTCTATTTGTTTTTGTCTCTTTTCTTTGTACTTAGATCGCCTCGAGGCCAATGTGTACACTCCCTGTGTCCTTGGCCTGCTGTCAAACCACGATTGCAGCAGCTCTTTGGGTTGCTGTTCCTACCCGGTGAATGGTAAGTCCCTCCCAATCGAGTCTTGTCAGCACATGTTGGGTGGCACAGAGAACTGCGATCAAAAAAGACGTCTGAATATCAGACCATCGATGAGCTTCAAGGCTAAGAGGCCGCTCCCAAACCACAGAATCAGAAATGGGGGGGGGGGTACCCTGCTGAATATTAGGTTGTTTATATAGAGGGGGGTGTATTTTCTAGGCAGATAATGCACTTTGAAAGATTATTTCCTGGGGGAAGGAAGGGAAAGCAGACTTAATGTTTCTACTGTGTACAAGGTCAAAACTGCCAAGTGTTGGAATGACAACCAGGTTTGTGTGTGCGTGTGTGTGTCCACAGAATGTACAGCGGGACAGCACTTCATCTTTATGGTCCCTGACCCTTTGGTAGAGCCAACAGGGGCCTCACTTCGACACCGTTCTAGGGACGGTGATGTGTCCTGCACACCCCAGAGATTGACCTCTAACCCTGACCTCTACACTGTGCCCTTGGATGGCTGTGGAGTTCACAGACATGTGAGGCACTCCTCCCCAGATGACTCCGTTCCAGTTGTTTTAAACTGAGCCTTGTGAAATATAAATATTTGTAGTTTTACATGCCCTCAACTTCAAATGATGTGAATTGCAACACAAAATTGAGTTGACACCGTTAAAGTTGACATCCTTTCCCTTGTTCCTCCAGTTGATTTTTATCTCCTTGTTAGGTGGCTGGTCAGACAGAGGTTCACCTGTTAGAAGTCCATGGTATCCAGGTTCCTTACGACGACCAATCCAAGAATGACGTCTCTCCTGTCAGGTGATGGTGTTAACTTTTGCAAGTGAAAGCACATCTTTCCAGATTCACATTAGAATTAAACGTGGCATTGTTTTTACCATAGTATTGTTCCATGTCTGAAAGTATTGTTTATGTCTAAATTGACTATGCTAGTGCAGTCTGAGGTGTTGGCATGTATGCATTCTCCTGATTCACAGGATATTTGGGGGAAAATGTGTCAAAATATTACTTGGTCATTGGCGTCCGGGTGGGGTGGCGGTCTATTCTGTTGCCTACCAACATGGGGCTCAGCGGTTCAAATCCCTGTGTTACGTTCGGCTTGGTCGGGCGTCCCTACAGATATAATTGGCCGTGTCTGCGGGTGGGAAGCCGGATGTGGGTATGTGTCCTGGTCGCTGCACTAGCGCCTCCTCTGGTAGGTCGGCGTGCCTGTTTTTGGGGGGAATAGCGTGATCCTCCCCCGCGCTACGTCCCCCCTGGAGAAACTTCTCACTGTCAGGTGAAAAGAAGCGGCTGGCGACTTCACGTGTATCGGAGGAAGCATGTGGTAGTCTGCAGTCCTCTCCGGATTGGCAGAGAGGGGGTGGAGCAGCGACCGGGATGGCTCGGAAGTGTGGGGTAATTGGGGAGGAAAAAAATCCAAAAAAGAAAAAAAATATTACCTGGTCATTATTAGCACCGGTACAGTTTCTGTTGTTTCGACTAACTAGCAGCTGTAGCTGTTTTGTGATAAAGATATTGGTGTCATTAGTAATTATATATCTTTAAAGTGATGCAGCAGTCTGATATGAAAGTAACCCTAATTTTGTTTGAACGAGCAGGTTGATGGTGGAATGTAGGTCATCGCCAGGTTCTCCAGGTAAGGTGAAATTTCAGATCATGAGTCCATCTCAGGCACCACCTGTTCAAACTACACCCGCCACAGTGACCGTCCAACTGAGAATCGCCACAGGTTAGCAGTTTTCGTCTCCGTAGTCTCTCTAAAATGACACCGCAGTTGATCCATAGTAAATCGAAAAATCACCCTGTCCACATTTCATCTCTGTGCGATGGCTGAGTGTTCAATGTATTTGTTTCCTGGCCTGCCGCAGCATCTTTTTAATTTTGAAATATCAACCCTTTTTGCTTAGACAACTCTTTTACCAAATACTACCCAGAGGCTCACCTGCCCCTCGGCCTCATTCAAGGCAGACCACTGTACTTGGAGGTGAGCTTATTGAATCCTCCAGAGCCTGGCTTGGTGCTGCTGGTTCACTACTGCCTGGCTTACACCCACCCTCCATATGCCAGCTGGATGCTCATTTATGACGGGTGGGTCAAATCATTAGCGATGTCAGCAAATGTATGATGGACTTGATGACTGTTTTTCATCTGCGTGCTGTAGGATCTGATGGAACCAACCCTGTGGCTTGACACTGCAGATTTAAGCAGCCTGAGCGGTCAAACCAGACTGGGAACTAGACTTGGTTGAACATTGCTTTTAACATAACTTGTGCAACTGTGTAAATGAGAGGCTAATGGTGATAAAGATCAGTGCCAGTCTTGACCGACCTGGTCACCAGAGACTTATGTGCATCCCCACCGCAGGTGGACTGCTCAGTTTGCACATGACTGATGTAGCATCGCAGGTCTGTAATGAGCAACAGAATATGGTACTGAATCGGGGTGTGAATCCCCAGCCTCATCATTATCTGCATGATATATATTATGGTGAATTGCAGCGATTTTAGTGTGTTGGTATATTGCAGTGTTTTACTGTATGGAAAGCTGTCGAAATTGAGCCTCATCACGGCATTATCCCTTTCCCATTTGGCCTTTCTCAGCTGTCCTAGCCGAGATGACGCCCTGCATCTATCTCAGCCTCTTGCACCACCTCACACCCAGAGGCTCACAGTCACCAGCTTCTCTTCTCTGCCCTCAAAAATAAATAACAGAGGCTTTTTCCAACTAGAGGACCCAGAGGTACTATTTTATTATTTATTTTACAGATTCTCTTTACACTAATGAATGTCGATTTTTTTTTTTCTTCTGAGCTTTTGAAGTGATGTTTACTGGGATGCTTCCTAGCTCAGGGCGGTTTAAGTTCTACTTCCTACAAAGCTTGCGTCAACTCTTATGGTACTATGGCCACTGTACAGTATTGCCATTGACAATCTCATTTCCTGTTGTCTCTCCTCCCAGATCCACTTTTTGTGCTCCACAGATGTTTGTTCTTCTGCGGATGGTGACTGCACCGTCGGCTGCCTCAGCGGTGAGTCCTCCCCAGGAGGCACACATTACACAAACCGAGCAATGGGTCAGTTTAGTAGCAGGAAAAAAATGCATTATTTGGGGGGGGGGGGGACCTCAAAAGCAAACCACATATATATATATTATATATATATATATATGTATATATATGTTTTCATTTTTAGACTTCCTGTGAAGGACAGACATAGGCCTTTACAGTTGGGACAAATTTTGTGGCGTTTTTTTTTTTACTGTTGAAGGCATTGTCATCAATGTGAAGATTTCAACCCAAAAAAAAATCTGGGTTCAAAGTCTCCCATACACAGTAGGGCGATTATCCTCCTTTTTATTTATTCATTTTTTGGGGATGATTGTAATGTTTACATCAAATTGTGGGTTTCAGGCCAAATCATTAGGAATTTGTAAATGTAAAACTTAAGATATTAAAGTTTAAAACGTTTAAATCTTAGTTTTGGGCTAAGGTAGTGTGTAATAACCGCTTAATATTCTTGTTTGCCGTGTAGTGTTTTTAATGAAGCAGACTACCAGTTTCTGAACATCTTCCCCTTGTTCCAATGCATGATGCAGGAAACCACAACCTGGGTCTTTTGGTTTTACCATCTCGTTTGAATTAGTTTCACAACGCACACTTCTCTGAAAAGTGGTTCCTACTGTACATCCCTGATGCTTAGCACTTATGGAGCACGCCGCAAAAAATACTTAAGACCCAACTATAAATTTGTCGAAGGTTAAAAATGAACTTTCTCAACTCAAATCTTCAGGACTCGGCACTTTAAAGCCTGGTAGCTCAGACCGCAAAGGCCTGTTTATGATCATATCTTCTCTCCATTCTGACAGTGTGTGTGTTTTCTTCCCCCCCCCAGGGCCAACGAGCGAGCACTGAAATAAATATTATTTTGTCACATATCTTGTCTCTTGCTTCTCTGTCATTCAGTGTAAATGAAGACACGGGCCTTGGATGATGGGAGCAAATGCTTCACTTTAATAAGCAGAACAGTAGTGCAGTCGGCTCTGTGCAGTCCACTGACTTCCGGTTTCTGCTGCAGCGGTTATACCAGTTTCCTGTCTGTTGGTGTGTGCTATTGACGACGGCATATTTTTCACGATGCCTGCCAGGTTTACCATAGATAAGTGTCAACGACATGCACAGAATTGTCGACAAACCTTCACCTTCACCTACCAGCACACAGGTGAAACGTTTCAAGTTGTACATATCAAGTTACGCCCACAATTCTGTCCGTCCATCCACTCATCCTCATAACTGTGGACGTAACTTGATATGTACAACTTGAAACGTTTCACCTGTGTGCTTGTAGGTGCAGGTCGACATGCACAGAACTGTTCTGTGCATGTTGTTGACATTTATCCGTGGTAAAGTAAATCTTACAGGCATCGCGAAAGATATGCCACTGTCAATAGCACACGCCAACAAAAAGGAAACTGGTATTACCGCTGCAGTAGAAAACGGAAGTCAGTGGACTACAGTTGTGCACAGAGCCAGTTAGTAAGTACATGTTGAGGTGGAACGTTTGCAAGCAGTTAATAATAATTCTAAAAAAAATTTGAAATTTCAAAGACAAGATTCCCCCCCCCCCTTTTAAGACACTTAGGTTTGGTCACTAAAGAACATTTCTTGCACATACAGCAGGCACCTGGCACCTGAGTGAGGAAACATGCTGAAATATAATGGACTGGGGGGGGGGGCTGAAGCTAACTATAACAAAAAAGTGCTTTGGCTTAAAAGCTGCTTCACAACTAACATAGAGAGCATTTATGCATTTTATCAGTGTTGTAATTATGACTGGGACATCTACAATTCCTGTCACCATTAGCGAGACGCTTCATTTCCAGCAGACATGCATCTCTCAATATAAACTATATATATATATAAAATGGCAAGCACAAAATACAATCCAAGCAATGTGCAATTTGTGCTAAAATGTGCTCAATATATAAAAAAAAGCTTTAATATGCGACAATTTAACAATCCTGTGAAAACGTCTCCTTGGACATGGGTGATGTTGGCAGTAGATGGTTAAACTGATATGACAACAGTGTTGAGATGCCCCCCCCCCCCACTTTCTAGCTGTAAACACAGGAATTTGACCCAATAAGAGTTTATACATGTTAAATGGGCAAAATTTAAATTGAAATGGTCCCATTTTTGAAATGCATACACGCAAAAGGAGTTACAATTGCAACGTAACGAGACTTACCAGTGCTAATATGAGTAACAGTGCTACACCACAGCTTCAATATTAACAGCTTGAGCTGAATGAATTAAGATGGAGAGGGGAAAAATATTGATCTCTACTTCAGTGCAAGGTTTACATTCACAAGCAGCCCGTTGCTTTCATGTCTGCAGTTCTTTTCCCTGCAGAAACGTCATAAAATGGACGGGCTGCTGTCGTCCTCAAATCCCAAAGAACATCTCTATAATGATTAAAGAGACCCGACGGGCTGGGGCACAAATGCCGCAGGGCTTCCGACAGCTTGTAACAAGATGAATCATGGATATTGATGGAAGAACACCAATTTCACCCAGGACAATGACTTAACTATTTAAAAAAAAAAAAAAACACACACACAAAAAAAACTGGAAAATGGTTAACTCTAAATGTAAGTCTTTGGACCTCTGTATTGCCAAATCTATTATTTGGTTCAACTTATTAGTAAAACAATGTTAAGGGTAAAACAAGAAAAAGGGTCAGAAAAATGCTAATAAAAAAATGTCTGATCAGTCGTCTGCATTCAAACGAGTACCGTGGCTCATCCTTATTTCCAGCGTTGCTTTGTTATTGTGCTACTGAAGACGGGGGGGGGGGGGGTCATCAGCATTCCCTTATCAGTACTGCACATTTGAGAAATGCACAGGCCCCCCGTACTGGTTTCTCTTCATCTTCTTCATCAATATACTGGTGCACACCAGAGCAGTGATCTGTCATCCAGATCCAAAATGGGGAAGGGAGGGGGGGGGCGGGGAGAGAAGAGTAAAGGTAGAAGTTGAGTGGAAAATAGAAATGAGATAAAGCGCCATGCTATTTGGGGGGGGGGCTACTAGGATTAAAGAAGCTCTACTCGAGAGGAAAAGAGCCTTTGCGTTCTCTCACCCAGATATTTGGAAGAGTAAATTGAAAACAACCGAAAGACACCTTTTATGGGAGGAGAGGCGTGTGCCGCAGCGACCAAGCTGCGAGGTCCTGAGCGTGCTCAGCAGTGAAAGGAAGAGGAAACAACAATGCAAATACCTTCTCTAGGTGAGGAAATGAGCGAAAGAAGCCAACATGCCGTGATGATAATGATGGGGGGGGGGCTGCTTTAAGTCAAAACTAGTGGAATATTGGCCTCAGTGAGAGGAGTAAAAACCACTGGGTCTTGGTCAGGGTCGGGATAAGAGATGGAAACCAGGTTATGCTGGGAATAAGTGTAGGGGGTAAAGAGGCCAGGGATGCAGGGATGCAAAATGTGCTGCGACGATTGGTTGGAAAGACGGATCTTGTTAGTGAGGGTTACACTGCACAGCAGAGCCAACAACTACAAGGACCCATAGGTAGATAGACGGATTAGGAGAAGCAGAGAGATGAGATTGTGGGATGAGGGGTGAGGGGGGGGTGGCGTTGATGGGTAGGGGTAGGAAATGGGAATGTTAGATTAGGAAAAACAGAATGAGGCATCTCAGTTAAAAGCCTCACCTGTCATTCAGTTTATTGATGCGTTGCTGATGAAGATGCGTGTTTATAATATCTGCAGTACAGCTTAAAAGCATTGTGTACAACACAATGTGGGTATGTGTACAATAAACCATAGCAATAAATTGTCGTTTCTTACCAGAAGAGCTGCAGTTCCGACGAAAGTACCCAACACTAGTGGCGCTCTTTCTTCAAAGGCCTCTAAGATGACAGGGGGGCATGCCTACAGAGACAAGAGGCGAGACTGTTTGAGCCCGGGATCTGCAGAGATGCTCGTCGGCTTGACAAATGTCAGCAAGACACGTGGTTTTCTTTTTCAGCCAAGCCCTTATTTACAGAGCGAGCCAAAGAAGGGTTGTTGATCTAGAAGTATTTATCTTGCCCTGTGTCTTTTTAGGGCTGGGCACTTACTCGATACAATTCTTTATTTATCGCCTTTCATGTTTACTGTATTGGAATGAAACGCAGATATTGTCATCTCATGATAGTTTTGTTGCCTTAATTAATCTATCACCTAGTCCTAGAATTTACAAATAGGAGGTATGAAATATTTGAAGGGAGTTATTTGTAAACCAGTTTTGGTTTTAATATTATGCTTATATCCAGTACATACTTACATTAACAATTCAATGTGGTGGACCTCAGCTGGATTTTTAAACGTGATATTTCTCCTTATGTAAGCGGTTATCTTGATATACATCTATAGTGTAAAATCCCCTGATTATTGTGATATTTCTCATATTTGCCAGCAGTTTCTTTATTCTTATAAGCATGGCTCGTCTAACAATGGATCAGTCGAGTATATATATGTGTGTGTGTGTGTGTGTGTACAACATAATAATATATAATTATGATGCTGATTGTTTGCTTCAGATAATGTTGAAAATCGTTAACATTTGAAAAAATTACAGTGGAATGTTGCTGACATTCACTGACATGATTCCAAGTCTTAAGACTCTACTTACAGGTATGGTGAACTTCGCGAGGAACCCATCTTGTTTGGGACAAGTGTCTTTAGCCAAGTCAAATACGGTCGTCCCCAAGAGTCCACAGCACTCGAACTGGAGACACAAGGGGAGGGAAATTAACAAAAAAGAATGAATCCACCCATAATCCAAACCACTTATCCCGCTCAGGGTCGCAGGGGAAGCTGGAGCCTATCCCAGCAGTCGTTGGGTGGCAGGCGGGGGAGACCTCCTGGACAGGCCACCAGGCCATATGAATCCATACGAGTCCATGTGAATAATGAATTAGGGTTTTGTTTTTGTTTTTTTCCAATGTCACAAATCTATCTTGTGAGGACAGTTCCCATCTCCACCGTTTTGATGGCTGCAAATATTACCCAACAACTCTTGCCTATAGTGTTACATATTTTTGTCTATTAAATGAAATGTATATGTGGGTGGAGGGGGTTACTGCTTACCATGGTGTGGAAGAATCTGAGAGTGATGTCACTCGCGTCACTTCCGTCGATGTAAGCAACATACAACCTGTTGTAGAACTCCGCAAGGCCTGAGGCAACCTTGAGCATGGGAAACACAAGTAATTCAGCAGGAGTAAAAGCCTTAAAAAAAAATCCATCATATGTGCTTTAGTTTTAGCCCTGTTTTCCAGTCTTTCTCCTTACCGCGTTACGTCTCATGTATGCAATCACCCCGGCTCCGATTTCAGCTCCAGCCATAACAGCCAGCAGAGCAGAGAACTGAGAAGCCCAGGTACATGAGGGACATAAAGCACAGGTGTAGGTAAGCAAGCTGTATAACTAACACACAACCTCTGACATATCTCTCATACACACACACACACACACACACACACAGGCGTCATCAATATCTGTGTGATATGGCACCATTTCCTTCAGCCGTTTTCACTTAGTTTTGTAATTCATTTGGAGGAGAGAAAAAATTTTAGAGAAGTTTTTACCCATTCTGAGTTGATAAGATTTTGGGAGGGGGATCGGTGTATTCCAAAATTTGGCCAACTGGTAACGGATTAGCAAGAAATGTATCAAAGGCGCAAGTTAGATTCAGTCGTAACAGATGAACGTGGGGTTAGCCTGTGCAGTGGATTACCGCACAGAAGAATCAGAAACATTTGTCATTTCATTCCGTGCACATGGAATGAAGCAAAATGTCGTTTCCCCCTGCCCACAGCAGTGCAACACAAAGACAAAACACATATCCAAACTACAAAAAACAACTACAAAATGCATACATAGCCAACATATATAAAATATATATACACTACCGTTCAAAAGTTTGGGATCACCCAAACAATTTTGTGTTTTCCATGAAAAGTCACACTTATTCACCACCATATGTTGTGAAATGAATAGAAAATAGAGTCAAGACATTGACAAGGTTAGAAATAATGATTTGTATTTGAAATAAGATTTTTTTTACATCAAACTTTGCTTTCGTCAAAGAATCCTCCATTTGCAGCAATTACAGCATTGCAGACCTTTGGCATTCTAGCTGTTAATTTGTTGAGGTAATTGGAGAAATTGCACCCCACGCTTCCAGAAGCAGCTCCCACAAGTTAGATTGGTTGGATGGGCATTTCTTGCGTACCATACGGTCAAGCTGCTCCCACAACAGCTCAATGGGGTTCAGATCTGGTGACTGCGCTGGCCACTCCATTACCGATAGAATACCAGCTGCCTGCTTCTGCTCTAAATAGTTCTTGCACAATTTGGAGGTGTGTTTAGGGTCATTGTCCTGTTGTAGGATGAAATTGGCTCCAATCAAGCGCTGTCCACTGGGTATGGCATGGCGTTGCAAAATGGAGTGATAGCCTTCCTTATTCAGAATCCCTTTTACCCTGTACAAATCTCCCACCTTACCAGCACCAAAGCAACCCCAGACCATCACATTACCTCCACCATGCTTAACAGATGGCGTCAGGCATTCTTCCAGCATCTTTTCATTTGTTCTGCGTCTCACAAACGTTCTTCTTTGTGATCCAAACACCTCAAACTTGGATTCATCCGTCCACAACACTTTTTTCCAGTCTTCCTCTGTCCAATGTCTGTGTTCTTTTGCCCATCTTAATCTTTTTCTTTTATTGGTCAGTCTCAGATATGGCTTTTTCTTTGCCACTCTGCCCTGAAGCCCAGAATCCTGCAGCCGCCTCTTCACTGTAGATGTTGACACTGGTGTTTTGCGGGTACTATTTAATGAAGATGCCAGTTGGGGACCTGTGAGGCGTCTGTTTCTCAAACTAGAGACTCTAATGTACTTATCGTCTTGCTCAGTTGTGCAACGCGGCCTCCCACTTCTTTTTCTACTCTGGTTAGAGCCTGTTTGTGCTGTCCTCTGAAGGGAGTAGTACACACCGATGTAGGAAATCTTCAATTTCTTAGCAATTTCTCGCATGGAATAGCCTTCATTTCTAAGAACAAGAATAGACTGTCGAGTTTCAGATGAAAGTTCTCTTTTTCTGGCCATTTTGAGCATTTAATTGACCCCACAAATGTGATGCTCCAGAAACTCAATCTGCTCAAAGGAAGGTCAGTTTTGTAGCTTCTGTAACGAGCTAAACTGTTTTCAGATGTGTGAACATGATTGCACAAGGGTTTTCTAATCATCAATTAGCCTTCTGAGCCAATGAGCAAACACATTGTACCATTAGAACACTGGAGTGATAGTTGCTTGAAATGGGCCTCTATACACCTATGTAGATATTGCACCAAAAACCAGACATTTGCAGCTAGAATAGTCATTTACCACATTAGCAATGTATAGAGTGTATTTCTTTAAAGTTAAGACTAGTTTAAAGTTATCTTCATTGACAAGTACAGTGCTTTTCCTTCAAAAATATGGACATTTCAATGTGATCCCAAACTTTTGAACGGTAGTGTATATATTTATTTTTCACTGTCCAAGACAGCGAATGCCAGGATGACTGTCAGAACTGCCGATCTGCATGGGCTAGCAGTTAGCTTAGCCTGCCCGGCTTCCGCGTCCTGTCAGGCCGCCATCTTGACCGTGTCACATTTATGCACTGCAAATTGCCATGCTGTTTTGATTGAAGACGTGGACTACTGAATACAACGTGCTGGGAAAAGGCCATGTCACGGCACGATCTTCTCGGGGGGTAAAAACCGGGGCAAGTTCAGCTCTGGTCATTGAGAGGGACATGTCAGCAAAAGACGGGACGTAAAGCCGCTGGTCAGCTCCCCCTGAAACAAGCTAGTAGTTGTTATCTCAGGCCTTTACGTAGCTATTCAGGAATTTGTGTGAACTTCCCCACAGCCTGTGGGCCGGGACCCCCCTCGATCTCCTCCAGTCTCGGAGTCCAAGAAGAAAATGCAGTGCAGAGGTCGAGCCGAGGAGGATCGCTGCGCTCCATATCCTCCCTCGCACGGATCCCAGTCTGGCTGCCACGTGACTGGCGCATAGCTGATAATACTGAGGGCATTTTGGTTACGGAAACTACAGTGGATCAGTTTTCGGGGTGCCTGCAGGCTTTGGGCCAAATAACTGAAAGGGTTTTTAAGGCATTCAGCATTTTAATTCGAGATAGAATGAAGTTTTAGACAATGGAAAACCAATTTCAAAAGGATATTAAAAAAAAACCCGAAAAGTAAAAAAAATCCTGAGACTTAAGGTTGGAATAAATAGATGAGAATCAAAATAACTGCTTGGGGCTTGTTTTAATAGGGTAGTAATAATTTGTATTACATTTTGAGCTGAAAACATGTTGGTATAGGCCTAGGATGGTAGTCTTTTTTTCTTTTTTTTGGCATATGTGGGGAGAATCCATCCATTATCGAAGCCCAACCGGGGTCACGGGATGCTGGAGCCTATCCCAGCAGTCAGTGGGCGGCAGGCGGGGAGAGACACTGTACAGGGCGCCAGTCCATCACAGGGCCCACACACATTCACACCTAGACACAATTTAGTATGGCCGATTCACCTGAGCTACATGTCTTTGGACAGTGGGAGGAAACCAGAGCACCTGGAGGAAACCCTGGCAGACACGGGGAGAACATGCAAACTCCACACAAAGGATGACCTGGGACGACCCCTAAGGTTGGACAACCCCGGGGCTCGAACCCAGGACCTTCTTGCTGTAAGGCGACGGTACTAACCACTGCGCCACCGTGCTGCCATCGTGGGGAAAATGCACATTACAATAGACCCCCCCCATTTACCTCCGTCATATGAGGGCATCAATGACACCCCAACCAATGTGATGTAGGCAACGCGTGAGGGGACCAGCATGTTAGACCAATAAAATATAATGAGAGTAGAAGGGTGAGTAGTAGTCGCCCCGAACTGATTCCTGAACTCTTGTATTCATCCAGGCCACTAATGCCTTTAAATCACCGCTATGTACCACCTCTCCTCAAAGGAAAACCTGTAAATCTTGTATGGCAGGATGTTCAAGTATAGTAGGTGCGTTGTATGAAGTAGCGCAGAGGAGTTAGCCAACAACATGTCTTGGAGATTTATCCCAGTTTAAGCCACAGAAGCCAAAAATGCATGTACCATCCCATTTTCCACGGGCATCCCATATTTCATCACAATGCGAAATAAGGCTGTACAGATTTGTAGAGACTGTTGCAATCTATAGTTATCATTGTGTCCTTGCAGATTTTGCATACCATGTTCTTTATATGTTCTCCCATTCATTTTCTGTGAACCACTGAAAAAAAATTGTTTTTTTAAACTTGGCTGAATCAAAGCAAAAGGCAGTGTGATGAACAAAGTTTATCGACATCAGTTGATTCATGAAACCATACCAAAAACGACATTCAATTCTGTGACCTCTGATATGACGGAGTAAATGCAGGGGAAGTCAATTAAAAACCTCACCCATAATTGTACGTCAATTGTGTGTGCCATTAAAAGAACAATGTGCATTAAAAACAATGGAAAGAAGCTTTTGACTTAATCGGGAGTTTAGTATGCAGCAAATGAAACTCACCACTTGCAGGGAGCACCTGCTCTTGCAGCAGACGCCATAGTCTCCAAAGGAAACCACAACCAGCATCATTGTGCCGAGTAAAATCAGCATTATCACAGCTAATAGAGAAGAGGGAGAGAGAGCGCAATTCAGTGACTCCAGACGGTTTCCTTGCATATTTTTTTTTCCTTGGGGAAGATAGACAAAAAGGCCGTGCTCACCTATGACAAATGCACTTTGGCTGTCATTCTCCATTTCAAAGATTGATTTGGTTACACCACTGAATCTCAGCCACAAGCCAAGTGCCAGCATGGCAAACCCGACCAACTGGCAGAGAGGAGACAAAACAACACAGCACGGTCAGAATAAATACAAACTTCTGTGGCACATATATACTTTGAAGGTTTTCTTTTTTCTTTTTTGGCAAAACACCAGTGTCACATCTTCAAAGAAAACCTAGCAAATCTGACATTACCCCTATGTATTCTAACTCGCACATGTGTCCTGTGTGCAACTATTTTCAATCATAGAAAAAAAAGAGCAATAAAGCCGATCTCCAAATAGGATAAAATAACTCATGATAAACAACTAAACAAAAAGACATTGGGAGTTCCTTTCAATAAATAGAAAAAAAAATAAAATAGTAACATAGAATATAATAATAATAATAATAATGACAAAGCCCATAGAAGCAGAGCAAAGGATAAAAGAGCACTTGGGTAAAAAAAAAAAAAAACGTGGTAAATTGTTAAAAAATCTCGGCCATGATGACAACTGCTCGGTTTTGGTTTCATGTGGCTGACCAAGAAATGAAACTCTGGTGAGGAGAGGTGAAATGAAACTCCATCAGAACCACCACTGCAGCCACCTGCATGATAACAGAGCGGCGTTCCTGGTTGGATTATCATACATCTCATTTCAGTTTGGATTTTAGGCGCAAATGGACAACGGCCCAGGGATTACACTTTTCTGTGCCCTTAAGAGAGAACCTTTTACTTTTGTTGTTTTAGAGACAACGACAGGGGTGACGGTGTAATAATGACGTATAGGCAATATTTCTGCCAACAACAACATACATCATCAATATGTATGTTGTTGTTGGCAGTGATGAAACGAAAACATGTGACTCAATAATCACATTTAAAAGACTCTTTAAAAATATGTTGAACGGATGTGGGACGGAGCTGTGACGTCATCTTGCGCGAGGCGTTCTTGAGGTGTTTTGACGTTGCTCTGCCGCTTGCTTTGTTCTTGTTGCGTTGAATGGATATGGTTTACTAGACAGACGCCGCGGTCACCGGTGGCAGATGACTGAGCTACCACTGAAATCACACAGTTCACTGTTGAAATACTAAAACAGAAAAAGGGGGTAGGTAGGACCAGACTTTTTTTTTTAACTTCTGCCTACTCCTCTTCCAACCGCCGAGATTTAAAACAAACGTTTGACGATGACGACATTGCTTGTTTGTTTTTATTCTTTTGTTCTCTTTTATTATACATTTTAAAACATTCTAACGTTCGAAATAAACAAAAAAAACCCGAACGAAACGTAGTCGCGCCCATATGAAATATTTAACATGAAGTACTTACGGCGAACAAGATGTTGAACAAGATGAGGATCCATTTGCACAGCTGGCCACGTCCATCCAGAGCCATTGTGCTATTCAGTGGGGTTTGTTTTGGCGGCGGCACACGACAACAGACGAAAGTGGTGAAGTCTGCAAGGTTTAGAAGTGAGTCAAGTTGTTACACCCGTGGGCCCGCGCGGAGAGGAGATTCACTCACAGCAGCTGCACAACATCAACAACTCCGGCCGGGCGGGCGGACGGCCACGAGAAATGCAAACGACTACAGATGACAACAATTGCACTGGTCTAACTGCAAATATAGGCTAAGCCGGGGGTCCCCAATTACTTTTCATAGCGGGCCACTTTTAAAACCACGGGCCACTCAACCTCCAGCAGCATGTTGTTCGTTAGTTTGTTTTGGTGTCGATACGTTGCAGGTATTATAATTTAAACAGAGAGTTTTCATCTATTTTTCGATAGAAATTTAAAAAAAAAATTTTGGGGGTAGGGAAATAAAAAAAAAATTCCTTATGGCATTTCTCCAAAAATTCTCGCGGACCATAAATCAACCCGTCACGGGCCGGACGTGGCCCGCGGGCCGCCTATTGGGGACCCCTGGGTTAAGCTGTTCCTAGCTTTGATGAAGCCGTCTTACACGTGGAAAGGGGCAAAAAAACAACGGTAAAGCCTGCAGCGACAACACCGCATCGGCTGAAATACGCACTGCGAATAAACAGTAAGTTAAAATGCGAGAGCTTCGCTCACCTCCTTATTTCCAGTCCTCCGACGCGGACGACAACAAGCACAGGGCAGTTTCCCCCGGACTGTGGCGCAGAGATGGGACAGGTCCCGTTTGTACCCAGGCCACGCCCACTTTCAGCAATTGCGTGATTTCACTGGGTCGCACGGTTTGACTGACGGGAATCGAGGTAGGCGGACAGGTTTGGCAGTGTCGGTCGGGGGTGTGCGTTGAGGAAAAACGAAACCTTGAGGACCTGCTCGGGTTATGTTCTGACACTGGCAAACACACCTGGCCCTCGTCGACAGGATACAACATCTATACCCTCTTGCTATTTGCGTCCTCCGTTTTAAACGTTTTGCGATTTCCGGAGCACATGTTTAATTGTGAGAAGTCTCTAGAGAAGGTTCGTGCCTCAGCCAGTCAGACCAGCTTGGTCCAGTCACAAAGGCACGAACTGAGGAAGCCTCTTGGATGGGAGGCGAAACGTCTTCATGGATATATACCAAGTCCAGTTGCACTTGATTCAACTCCTTTGGATAACCATGACCTGGATGAATGAGAACATCCACAGACACCTCTAGAGAAGGTGTTCATTATCAAGTTTATTTTGAGATTAAACACACACACACACACACACACACACACACTCACACACACACACGTACAGTAAACGAAAACGAAACCTAGAGAATATATTGCGCCATAAACTCAATACAATCGTGGTATGATAAGCATGATGAAGAGGCCTTACTAAACGTTGTTTTAAATCCTAAAAAAATGTCTAGGATAGACATTGTTTTAAATTCTAAAACGGCAGAGTCTAGTTGATTTGTGTGCTCACCTTTATGATCTCTGTGATTTTACTTGTCATTTTACAACATTTTCCAAACACAAGTATCAGTAATATATGTATCCAGCTCTGCCTCCTTTCCTTTCATCAGGGCCACCATCTCCAAACCATAAAACATAGCTGGCATCACTACCTTATTTAATGAATGAAATTTAATGACATTTTTTTCTGGCACAGGGTACAAATCCTCTACACCACACTCGACAAATTAAAACAAACAACCATACAAAAAAAGAACCACAATATAGTTATTAAAATCACAATAATATCACAAATAATCACAAATCACATAAATACAACAGTCTCTCAAATGCATTAGTCTCACAAATAATCATAGTCACACAATGCTCACAATGATCACAACTCAGCTTGATAATCGCATAAAAAGTCCTTTGTTGACCAAAATTGATCTAATCTATTTTTAAAACAATTCACTGAAAGAGCCTGCACCACATCCTCTGGAAGTTCGTTCCATGCTCTTACAGCACCAACTGTAAAGAAGTTTTTTTTCTCTTTACAGAGCGACACTTTAACGGGAATAGTTTTAAGGAGTTCCCTCTTAACTCATACCTATTATTCCACAAATAGACAACAGGCTCAGCTGTGAAATCGTATTTTTTGTGTACAAGTTTATAGACTTCAGTCATGTCTCCTCTATGTCTCCTGTATACTAGAGTTGGTAATTGTACATTTCTCAACCTCTCATCATATGAAATCTCTTTCAGGCCTGGGATTAGTTTAGTAGCTCTTCTCTGAACCCTCTCAATTTTTTCTATATATCTTACATTATAAGGACACCAGACCGCAAATTCAAGATGAGATCGCACCTAGGATTTATATAATGGTAAAACTATTTCCTTACCCAAATTTAGAAAAGTTCTTCTAATTATCGCCAGCATGCAGTTTGCTTTAATTTTTTTCAGAAATGTGCATGTGAAATTCAATTGAACTATAGACCATGACACCAATGTCCTTTTCTTCTTCCACTTGCTGAACCATTAAATCTCCTACTTTGTAGTTAACCCAGTTCGCACTTGTCTTCCCAATGTGTAAATGTTTGCATTTTTCTGGATTCAGTTTCAGTAGCCACCTATCACACCAGGTACTTGTCCCTAGGTGTGTGTGGGTGGGTGTGTGTGTGTGTGTGTGTGTGTGTGTGTGTGTGTGTGTGTGTGTGTGTGTGTGTGTGTGTGTGTGTGTGTGTGTGTGTGTGTGTATGTATGTCGGCCCCGTGGGATGGTCTGGCAGCTTGTCGAGGGTGTCCCCTCGCCTGCCGCCCAGTGACTGCTGGGATAGGCTCCAGCATCCTTGCGACCCTGAGCAGGATAAGTGGTTTGGAAAATGGATGGATGGAAGTTCTGTTGCTTTCTGTGTCATTGTCCATCCAAAGCTTTTTGTTTCCCTCCCCTCCTTTTCCCAACAAGGGATTAAAGTGTTCAGCGTTGGATGACCCTGGCTATGACCCTGTAAATTAACCCAGTAGATCAAGGATAGCGGTATCATTCTCATTTTTAGTGGCATGTCTCCCATTTCCACCTGTAATGCTGCTATTGGGGTTGTTTTAAATGCACCTGTGCATAATCTCAAAGCCTGATACTGTATCTTATCTCATTTCTTTAGAGAAGTGTTTGCTGCTGACCCATACATACACCACACAACCATAATCTAATACTGACCCAATTAAACCTCTGTATATGGCCTTCAAAGCAGTTCTAACTGCCCCCCATTCACTTCCAACTAAACACCTCATTACATTTAGTACCCTCTTACATTTTTCCACTATTTTCTGAATATGTATAAGCCATGTAAGTCTTTCATCAAACCATATCCCTAAAAACTTAGTGTTTCACTCTTTCCAAATCTTGATTATATAATTTTAGTTTTATTTCGTTATCAATTATTTTCCTTGTAAAGAACATTGTCTTTGTCTTATCAACTGAAAATTTAAAACCCCATTTATATGACCATTCCTCCACTTTCATAATAGCCCCCTGCAGTCTCTTTACAATGAATTCCACATTTCTTCCAAATTGCCCCATCTCCAAAAAGCGAAAGGCCCTTCTCATTCTCCATTCCCATGAATACATCATTTACCATCTCATCTCATCTCATCTTCAGCTGCTTTTCTGGGGTTGGGTCACAGTGGCAGCAAGCTAAGTAGGGCACCCCAGACATCCCTCTCCCCAGCAACGCCCTCCAGCTCCTCCTGGGGGATCCCAAGGCATTCCCAGGCCAGATGGGACATGTAGTCCCTCCAGCGAGTTCTGGGTCTACTCCCGGGTCTCCCCCCCGTTGGCCGTGCCCGGTAAACCTCCAAAGGAAGGCGCCCAGGAGGCATCCTAATCAGATGGTTCGGGCATCTTTTACCATTATGGGAAAATAGTAAAGGGCTTACTATGCTTCCTTGTGGCGTTCCATTTTCAACAACAACATTTGCTGTATATTTCTTTCCTATTCTAACTTGTATTGATCTTGCTTGCAAAAAGTCCTTAATCCATATACAGTGCTGCTTGAAAGTTTGTGAACCCTCCACACAGGGTCACTGTTTTTGTAAAAAACATTAAAATAAGCTTATTACACATAACATCCAAATCCCAATTTGTAAAGCACACCTTCCAAATAATGGACACACACACAAAAAGCGATATATTTTCATTATTTAATTCAACAAAGGTGGTTTATTTCACAAAAACTGAAAATTTAACATGTGCCAAAGTATGTGAACCCTTGTATTAGTAGCTTGTGGCTCCTCCTTTTGCAGCCATTACTTCAACCAAACGTCTTCTGTAACCACTAACCAGTCTCTCGCATCTGTTTATGGGGATTTTTGCCACTCCTCCTTGCAGAACTCAGCCAGTTGAGAGAGGTTGGAGGGACATCTGGTATGTGCCAACTTCTTCAGGTCTTGCCACAACATTTCAATTGGATTAAGGTCCGGACTTTGACTGGGCCTATCCAGAGTACGAATCCTCTTTCTCTGAAGCCATTCCTTTGTAGTGTTGCTGGAATGCTTTGGGTAATTGTCTTGTTGCATAATCCATTTTCGTCCCAGCTTCAACTCCCTGACTGATGGCAGGAGATTCTGGTCAAGAATTTGTTGATATGCCGGAGAATTCATGGTTCCTTGGATAATATGGAGTCGTCCAGGTCCAGAAGCAGAAAAGCAGCCCCAGACCTTCACATTTCCACCACCATGCGTCACTGTTGGGAGGAGGTTCTTTTCTTCATATGCAGTGTTGGCTTTTCTCCAAACATGTTGGTTTTGATTGTGACCAAATAATTCTATTTTGGACTCGTCTGTCCAGAGAATGGACTTCCAGAAGGCCTCTGGTTTGTCCAAGTGCTCTCTGGCAAAGTTGAAACGGGCAGCTTTGTTCTTTTTTGAGAGCAGAGGTTTCCTTCTAGCAACCCTCCCATGAATGTCATGGCTATTCAATTTTCGTCTGATTGTAGACGCATGCACATTTGTCCCAGATGCTATCAGAGAGGTCTGCAACTCTCTAGAGGTGATGTGTGGGTTGGCCTTTACCTGATGTATTATTTTTCTGGTGCTTCTGGGGGATAGTTTTGATGGGCGTCCACTTCTAGGCAGAGTTGCTGTCATGTTGACGGCCGTCCATTTGTAAATTATTTGTCTTACAGTGGATGGATGGAGCTGGAATCTTTTGGAGATGGTCTTATAGCCCTCCCCAGACTGATGGGCTGTCACTACCCTCTTCTTCATGTCCTCGGATATCACCTTTGCTCTCGGCATTGTTGATTTGTATGGGACCACAGTGGTTTGGTTGGTTTCCTCTCTCTTTTAATTCGTGCAGGCCAAACCCTTTCCCAAGGATGTCTCATTTCATTGGTCTGCTTAAATGATTAATTAAGCACCCAAATGTGTTTCACCTAAGTCTGTTACCTGCTTGACTTAACCAATGCGGCTGGGGGTTCACTTACTTTTGCACATACCCTAATTCCATGTTTCATGTAGTTTTATGGCTACTTAAACAAGTCCCACTAAACAAGTAGATGCAGTTGATAAACATATATCTGACATTTCATATATAAAAACTGGTGATGATAAAATAAGAAAATCATGGTAAAACAACAGAAACATCTAAACTGCTCAAGGGGTTCACATACTTTCAAGCAGCACTGTATATATTCACCTTTGATGCCTAATTTACAAAGCCTGATTAATAATCCTCCCCACATCATATCGTATGCTTTCTCTATATAAAAAAGAGAGCCACTACACTTTCACTGTTTATCTGTGCTTTTCTAATTTCATATTCTAAACATACAGCTGGATCCATGGCATTTCTTCCTCTCCTGAAGCCACTCTGGTATTTAGATATGTAACCTTTATTTTCTCTATAATATGTTAACCTTTCATTTAGCATTTTCTCCATTATTTTGCATATGTTTGATGTTAAAGCAATTGGTCTTTAATTCTCTGGGTTTGTACAATCCTCTCCTGGTTTACGTATTGGAATTACAACAGCCTCCTTCCAGCTTTATGGCAATTTCCCACCCTCCCAAACTTTATTATATAATTCCAATAAAATACCCTTTGATAGTTCGCTAAGATGATTTATCATTAAATAACAGATCTGATCTTTGTAATGATCTGTGCCCTCTGGCTATGTTAACTTATAACATTAATAAAGCAAGGACGACTTCTCTCGTGCTGGGTGTTTATTCACCGACCGGATTCCGACTGACGTTGTTACGTACATCACGTGACTTTGTTGTGGCGCTACGGAAAGCCGTAAGGGACATTAGCAAATCAAATATTACTAGCAAATATTACATCTCCCTTTTTCTGAAAAGTGCTGCTTTCTCTGCAGAGATACAGACCACGTTGAGCACGTTTATAAACGAATACAATCTTAATAAGAAAGAATATGAAAATGGAACTCTTATATAACTGGACTGCAACAAAGTAGTGTAAAACATTTCCTTCCCTGTCTAAATGTGACACCGTAATAACATTTCATCTTTTTTTTTTTTTTTTTTTTTTACATTCATAAGTCAAGGATTTGTCTTGGTTTGACCGTGCGACCTGACCTCGTGGTGTAACCAGGCTGTGTGTCTGGTTGTCGCTGATTGTTCGTGTCTGGAGGTTCAGCATGCTCTTGCTGATGGGCTTGTGTGTTGTTGTTAGCGCTGGTAACAGTCTGCTGTGAAGTGTGTGTGTGTGTAGTGTGAGTGTTCACTCTGCTTTGTCGCAGGTGTTGACGGTTGCGTCGGTAGATCTGACCTTCTTTGGTTTGGATGTGGTAGCTCCTGTCTGTGTTCGCTGGTCTTTCCACAGTTGCAGGTCTCCAGGATCCATCCTCCTGCCGGAAGCGGATTGGTGTGCCTGCGGGCAGGTGGGGCAGAGGTTTGGCTGTTCGGTTGTAGTATGCCTGCTGGCGCTGTTGACATACCTCTCTCCTTTTGTGAACATCCTCCTGACTGGCGATCTGTGGCTGCAGGTGTTTTGCTGTTGATGGGAGAATGGACCGCAGCCTCCGACTCATCAGTAGCTGTGCCGGTGATTTCAGGTTGTCCACCGGTGTGTTGCGATACTCCAGTAAGCTCATGTAGGGGTCTTTGTTCTCAGCTTTGGCTTTGTCCAGGATGCGTTTGGCCGTCTGGACAGTCTTCTCGGAGAGGCCGTTGCTCTGTGGGTAGTGGGGGCTTGTGGTGGTGTGTGAGAAACCCCATGTCTGTGAGAAGTTGCGGAACTCACCAGAGCTGTAGCACGGACCGTTGTCGCTGATGATAGTCTCGGGGATTCCGTGTCGAGCCATTGCTGCTTTCAGCTTCATGATGACGGCAGATGAGGTGCAGCTGTAAAGTCTCTCTAGCTCGAAGAATCTGGAGTAGTAGTCCACAGTGACTATGAAGTCCTGTGAGTTCCATGTGAATAGGTCTGTGCCTATCACTTGCCACGGCCGCTCGGGTATGGCGTGTGACATCATTGGTTCCTTTGCATTTGCGCTGCGCCGTTCTTGGCATATGCTGCAGTCTGCTACCGCATCCTCGATCTGTTTCCCCATGCCAGGCCAGAACAGTAAGTCTCTTGCTCGGCATTTGCTTTTTTCCACGCCAAGGTGGCTGGCATGGATGCGCTGTATCATGTCCTTGCGAAGCTTTTGGGGGACAATGATTCTCTCACCTTTGAACAGGATACCGTCCATTTCTGAGATTTCTGCTCTGTGGTTCCAGTATTCCTGGATGCTGGGCGGGCACTTTTTCTTTGTGTCTGGCCAGCCAGTGAGTGTGGCTCGTCTGAGTGCGGTGAGCTGTGGATCTTGCGCTGTTTCCTGCTTGATTTCTGTGAGTCTTGTGTCGCTCACAGGGATGTTGCTGAGGACTGTGTGCACTTGGGCCTCCATCCCTTCCTGTAGGTCACTGTCGTGGTGTTCTATTGACTTGCGTGACAGTGTGTCGGCCACCGGTATGTCCTTACCGGGGCGGTGGATGATTTGGATGTCGTATTTTTGGAGCGCCAGGATCATCCGTTGCAGCCGGGGTGGTGCTGCTGCCAGTGGCTTTTTTAGTATTGCCTCCAGAGGCTTGTGGTCTGACTCCACTATCACTTTTCGTCCATACATGTACTCGTGGAACCTCTTGCAGCCGAAGACCACAGCGTAGAGCTCCTTCTCTATCTGTGCGTAGTTTTCTTCAGTGCTGTTGAGTGACTTGGACGCATAGGCAATTGGTTTGCCATCTTGGAGCATGACAGCCCCAAGGCCACTTTTGGATGCATCCACTTGGAGTCGCAGCTCTTTCTGCGGGTCGAAATATGAGAGTACTGGACCTGGGTGCTGTGTAATGAGATTCTTCATCTCTTGGAACGCCTTGTCGTGGACTGCATCCCACACAAACTCACTGTCCTGTTTCAGAAGCTGTCTGAGGGGTGAGTTTATCTGTGAGAGGTGTGGAGCAAATCTGGCGAGGTAGTTGATCATGCCGAGGACTGTCTCCAGCTCTGCTTTGTTCTGTGGGGGTTGCATGTCCTTGACCGCCTTGACCTTGTGTGGGTCTGGTTTGATGCCTTCGTGTGAGAGCGTGTGGCCGAAGTAGCGTACCTCGGACACGCATATGTGACACTTGTCGGGGTTGAGCCGCACCCCTCGCTCCCTTGTGCGCTTCAGCATCGCTCTGAGACGCTGGTCATGTTCCTCTTTAGTCTTGCCGAACACTAGTATGTCGTCCACTATGGCCGTCACACCGTCCAATCCTTCATATGTTTCATCCACGCGTCTCTGGAACTCGTCTTGAGCGGACACGATTCCGAATGGCAGTCTGAGGAAACGATACCTGCCAAACACTGTGTTAAATGTCGTCAACATTGAGGATTCAGTGCTCAGTTTGATGGCCCAATAGCCTGACCGCGCGTCTAACACGCTAAAGTACTCAGCTCCAGCAAGCTTTGTGGTGGCGTCCTCCAGCGTGGGGAGGGGGTAGTGAGGTCGTTGTATCACTTTGTTAAGAGCTCTGGGGTCTAAACACACTCTAAGTTTGCCTGTCTTTGGCTTCTCAACAATGACGAGTGCGTTCACCCATTCTGTGGGTTCTGTTACCTTACAGATTATGCCGCCTTTCTCCATGCTGTCAAGCTCGTCCTTCAGTTTGCTGCGTAGGGCGATGGGGATTCTGCGTGGCGGGCAGACGACCGGCGTTGCATCTGGTGTGACGCGGAAGGTGCACTCGCCTGGGAACTCTCCTATTCCTTGGAAAACATCTGCATACTCATCCATTATGCTCTGTGATGTGACATTGTTTTCCTCGCTCACAGCCATCACTATTTTTACCAAGTTTAGGTCACGGCATGTTTTCATTGCCATGACTGGTGGGGCGTTTGTGTCAATGACGTAAAAGTCCAGCATCATTGCATTGTCTCTGTACTTACATTTGAGTTTGCATGTGCCTTTCACGCTCAGCGCGCCTCCTCCATATTCAGTGAGTCTGTGTATTGCTGGTTTCAGTGTCACATTTTTGAACAGCGCCTGGAACAGGTTGGTGGGAATAGTATTGGCCTGTGCCCCAGTGTCTAGTTTAAACTTTACCTTCTGTGGAGGTGTGCCAATTCCAACCTCTACGTAAGCCTGCTCGTTGCTTTTTCCGTTGTTCTCTATTGAGATGCAGTCTATGTACAGCTCTGTCTGTTCTCCCACAGCGGTGCTCTCCACTGTAATGTTGTCGAAGTACAGTTCTTCCTGCTCTCTGTCAGTGGTGTACTCTTCTGGGTTCTCTCCGACGGCATGTACTGTGCCGCGGTAGTACTTTGTCTGTCCCTGGGAGCTAGACTTGCATACTTTAGCAAAATGATTGAGCTTCTTGCATTTAATGCATTGTTTACCCTTAGCTGGGCAAGTGGCTTTAGTGCCGTGTAGCCCTCCACAATAGCTACACGCCCTAGCGGCGGTGCTAACGTTACCCTCCCTTTGTCTGAAGTTAGCGTTAGCTGCTTTGGGTGCGTTCGGTTTGTAAGTCTTTCTGCCTATTGCGTGCACCGTTTCATGTGTGCTGCCCTGGCCCATAGACTTTAGCTGTTGCTTTGCTAGCTCGTGTGAGCGGGCTACATCTATGGCCTTTTCTAGCGTTAGCTCAGCTCCCTGGCTAAGTAGCTTTTCTCTCACTCTGGGTGAGTTGGTGGCAAACACGATGCGGTCCCTGACCATCTCGTCGGCATTTGGGTAGCCACAGTCTTTGACTAGGAGCTTTAGCTCAGTTACAAATCGTTCGAAGGATTCACTCTCTCCCTGCATCTTTTCATGAAATTTATATCTGGCATAAATCGGGTTTGCTTTGGGGGTGATGTACTCAGTGTACTTATCGTAGTACGTTTCTAGCTTCTTGGCTTGTTCTCCGCTGAGTGTCCAAGTGTTGTGCACATCGCGCCCTTTTTCCCCTATCCAGAGCAGGAGGTAGCTGCATTTCTCCTCTTCATTCTTCCCGCGCAGGGGGCCCGTGAACATTAGCTCCGTTGTTTGTCGAAATCGTCTCCATGCTTCAGGTAAGTTCGCCGATTCCCAGTCCATCCGTGGAGCTGGAACGCCGTACGAATCCATATTGGGTATTTAAACTCCGCTACTCTGACACCATGTAATGATCTGTGCCCTCTGGCTATGTTAACTTATAACATTAATAAAGCAAGGACGACTTCTCTCGTGCTGGGTGTTTATTCACCGACCGGATTCCGACTGACGTTGTTACGTACATCACGTGACTTTGTTGTGGCGCTACGGAAAGCCGTAAGGGACATTAGCAAATCAAATATTACTAGCAAATATTACAATCTTTTCCTGGTGCTGACATCTTGGTTTTCTAAAGAGAGCAGTCCAGTTCTGTCTTTGTAAATGGCTTGTTTAATAGGTCATTGGAGTCTTCTTCTAGCTGTAATAGCTCTTCATTCTCTGCTATTGTATTTTCCCTTCCTCTTTTCCCTTCTTCACTAATATTGTTGGAACTGTGAATTTTAACAAAAGTTTTTGCCAGCATCTCTGCCTTCTCTTCAACTCTCACTGCTTTTACTTCACCATCATTTAATACTGGATACCCGTATCCTTTTTTGATCCCATTCATTCTTTTTTTCATTCTCCAAATTTTAGCAATTTTCTGTTTCCCTTCCCACCGAGTTACAAAATGGCCTCCAAAAGTCCTTCTTTGCATTTTTTATGATTCTTCTTACATTTGCTTGCATCTTTCTATATTCCATAAGATTCTGAAAATTGTGATTCCTTTTCAACATTTTAAAAGCTTCATTTCTAGATTTAATTGCTTTATCACATCCTTTTGTCCACCATGGTACAATCTTCCTTTTGTGCTTACCGCCCTTCATCTGAATGGACTTCTTTGCAGCCTCTAGAATTGCCTTACAAACAGAAATGTTTAGCCAATATGTTAACACCCCCACTTGCTCTATACTGTACACATCAGTCACAAAACATAGACTATAGTCACAACGCAATATGTCTGGTAGTTACATACAGTAGGCTACTTTACTTTTCTTTTTTTCTTTTTCTTTTTACAATTTACATCCCAAACATATATCTTACAAATTTTTCGATCTTGAACTTCATTACAGGCTTGGTCATGACATCTGCAAGATCTGACTACTTCCCTCTAGCAAGAGGTACAAGTCAAGATTGCCCAATCTCTCCCCTGCTCTTTGCAGTAGCTATAGAACCTCTCTCCATTGCTCTCAAATCCTCCCCACTCTTCACTGGTATTCGCAGGGCTGGACTGGAACATCGCGTTTCTCTCTATGCTGATGACCTTTTGCTCTATGTCACGGATGATATTTTACAAATCTTGACGACCTTTGGATCGTTTTCGGGCTACAAGTCAAATATTAGCAAAAGAGAGTGTTTCCCTATCAATGAGGTGGTGAGGCAAATCTCACCAGATACCCTACCATTCCAATTGGCCCTCACCAGTTTCCGTTATCTGGATATCAACATTGCTCACTCCCTCCCCTCTCTCCATAAACATAACTGCATGAAGTTGGTTATGGAAATTAAATCTGATTTGAAGCACTGGGATTCGCTCCCTCTCTCTCTGACAGGCAGAATCAACTCTATTAGAATGAACATTCTGCCCAGACTCTTGTTTCTTTTCCAGTCCCTATCAATATTTTTGCCAAAATCATTTATTCAAATGTTAGACAAAACAATTCCACAGTTTATTTGGGCTGGCAGGAGTCCAAGGGCTCGTAGATCGGTGTTGCAGAGGGGTAAACGGGACTGGGGCCTTGCGTTGCCTAACCTTTTATTTTATTATTGGGCGGCCAACCTTCAAAAAATTCATGCTTGGTGTAACTCTCCCAACCTTGATTGGTGCATAATGGAGGATAACACCTCCCGTCCTTCATCTCTGAGAACTTTGGTCTGTGCCTCTCTGGCTTCTTGTTGTCCTAAATACATTAGAAATCCAATTGTACTCTCTACTTTGAAAATTTGGAAACAATTTAGGCAACATTTCAAACTTTCTGCCCCAACTCCATGCAGCCCCATTTGTAATAACCACTTGTTTCCTCCTAATTTCAATACAGCTTTCAATCTGTGGAGACAGAGAGAGGCCTGGGGAACAAGTGAGACATGTCCTTCTTTCCCTCAGCTTCCAGTATGCTCTCTTGTCTCTAAGGTACTTTCTCTCCCCGGGGCATGTGGCAGGATCTCAATTTTATATGACCTTATATCATCCTCGGATTTCACTTCTCTAGCGGGGGTTAGGGGTAGTTGGGAAAAGGAGCTTGAACGTAATGTGACACAATGTGGTGGGACAGGTGGAACAAGGCACTAGCCAGAGTCAACTCTACATCCTCATGTTCCCCTCTTAAGTTTAATTCAGTTAAAGGTCTTGCATAGGGTTCATTTTACAAAAGCTAAGCTTTGTAGGCTGTTTCCAGGCATGAGTGATACCTGCGATAGCTGTGGCTCATCACCGGCTGATCATAGTCATATGTTTTTCTCCTGTCCAAAATTAGTTGAGTTCTGGTCCTGTTTCTTTAAGATGATAGGCGAAGCCCTCAATATCACATTAGATCCCTGCCCCTTGATAGCCATCTTTGGGGTACCCCCTATACCGACCAGTCTTACCAAGAAAAATTCTGATGTTGCCTTTGCCTCACTCATTGCCCATAGACACATTCTGTTACAGTGGAAAAGCCCAAATTCACCTTCCGCTACCCCCTGGTTTAATGTCATTTCTCCCATTAGAGAAGTTGAAGTATTCCTTAAGAGGTTCAACTGCTAAGTTCTATAAGAGCTGGCAGCCTATTATCTCATATGTAAATTCTTGTACCTCTCTGGACCCCAACTGATTATCAATGAATCTATTCCTTGGGGTGAGGCATCCCGAGCATCCTTTTTATTGCACTGACCTCCCTATTTTATTTCATCATCTCTCTGTATGTGTGTGTGTGTATACATGTGTCTTATTTACGTATTCAGTTCTCTATGCTCATTGTTTTTTGTTTCTTCTTTCTTCCCGGTTTTCTTTGAGAATTTGGGATGGGTGGGGGGTTGGAACAAGGTGTTGTACTTCTGTTCTAACACACCAAAAAAAAAGGGGAAATGTTGTGTAACACTGATCCACTCTTTGTGTCTAACACACACATATATACTATATAAAACACTGGTTTCCAATAAAAAAAAAGAATTAGTATTGCGTTAGAGTGATCATAGCCCCCACCACGCGCGCACGCACACGCGCGCACACACACACACGTCGACACAGAAACCCATACACACAGGTTGGGCATTCTTCTGGAGGAGTGATGGTTGCTGACTGATGCCTTATTCACTCAGCAATATCCGTCAATTTACATTCAACTTCCATACATTTAGCATTGTTTGGTAAGTAATTGGCCTATGATCTGGGGCACAGGAATCTTGGCTCCAATGACTCTTTAACATGCATGCAAAATGCAGATTTGACGGTATTGTAATATAGTATATGTCTGTTGTCACAAAGATTAGGTAAAAGCTTTCCACTGCTATTGCTCAGAAATGACGTTTCCTGCGAGTTGTCTCAGGAATGACTATTGGTTAGTACTGATATGGCGCAGGTTGAAAACTTACCTTTTTAAGAACTACTACCCTGTTACTTGTTCTTAGCACTTATTGTATTCACTCATTTAAAAAAAAATCTCTTTCTTGCACTTTTACTTTAGCACTGGTTTTGCTCTTAGATGCACTTATGACAAGTAGTTCTCCTGATTTCCTAGGTTAAATGCACTTATTGTAAGTCGCTTTGGATAAAAGCGTCGGCTAAATGACTGTAATGTAATGTTTGTGTCGGGCAACCATTACGATGTGAATAAGAATATTTGGGACATTTCCAATTGGTTCCATCATTGTCAAATACAGTGCTATGGAATGAAAAAGAATAACTGTGTTATGCTCGCGCACCAGAACCTGACCCGTGTGGCGAAACCCAAGACAGACAGACACGAGATGACTTCTAAGTCGACAAAGGGGGGTTTTATTGTGGGAGGGAAATGTATGGTGAAAAAAGGCGTTCTGTTAGTGGGATGTGTGAATAAACTATGTGTGGTGTCCCGTGGTTTGCGTGTATAACTATGTGCGAGTGTTTTTAGCCAATGTGTGGTGCGGTATGTAAATGACCAGGAGGTGTTGAAGAAATGTGCGTGCACCTGGCGAGAAAGTCCAGTCCGTGATCCAAGAGGGGTTGTCCGAGAAAGTCCAGGTCCGAGATCCGGGAAGTCGAGTCCGAAAGGAGGGGTCCAGGTAGAGGGACAAGGGGGGAGATCGCAGGAGAGGTCCGGGGAGAAACGTGAAGGTCGCTGGGGACGAGGGAGACGCGGGGAGCCGTGGAAATCGCGGAGGGAGAGTCTTGGGAGGAAACAGAGACACGAAGATAAGACACTGGGGAATAAACAGAAAGCAAGGACCGCTGGAGGGCTTATCAGAACTTCACCGCAGGGTTCAGTACGTCGAAGCACCGAGAGACGTTCTGGGAGGCTTCTTGTAGAAGGCTGCCTGATTGCCACAGGTGTGCCTGATGGATGATGGCAAACACCTGGTGCAGTGCAGCGCTCGTCTCAGAGCGCGAGCCGAGCGCTCGGATGTTTCCGGCACGTCCGAGCTGGGGGAGTGGCTTGAACGTGCCGGGGAGGCAGCTCGGGGCGGTGTAACCACAACAAACTGAATGTAAAACAGTGCTGGGTGGAAGGTGAATGGGGGGACATGACATCCCTTGGTGTTTGGGACTGACATTAAGACAGTCGTGAGTTTTCCTTTCCACTAAAAAAAAAAAATCTAATTTTTAAATAAAAATACATATGGCATCTAAAACTCTACTTTGTGTGATTTTCTATAATTGTGACAAGTGTGACTGGTTATCAAAATAGAAAATGTAATTCATGACAACAATAAAACAACCATTTACACAACTTCCTACAGCAGACTTTTCTCTATGCCTATGAAAAAGACACTGACCATTCACAAATGACAATTTACACAGCCATTTAGTGCACAAAATGTCACTCTTTATCTGGAGGAAAAAATACAAATTGTCAATTTCTTGCGAAATTAAATACATTTTTAGCCCGTGTAATCTCTGCTGGCCTTTTTTTCTTGCAGATTACAACTGTGAGCGTGTCAAAACACAAATCCTAGTCAGTAACAATGCCTGGACGCGGACAATTCTCCACAAATTTCACTCCGGTCTTGAAGGGTGGTTGCAATGGTATTCTTCAAAAATCAATTACCATGTCCTTCGTTTTTCAGAGATTTAACCCCAAAAAATAATCACTGCACCACTGCACAAACTCGTTAACCACAGGCCCATGAGCAGTCTCCTGCAACCATCCTGCAGCAAGCTTACATTTTGCCAAACCATCAGCAAACTTAATAATGTGCCTGCCTCCCTACTGACTCCTGCTGTCATTGGGTAGAGAATATGGGGACAGGACAAAACCCTGTAGTGAGCCTGTGGAGGATAATCACTGCTTTTACAGGATGTCATGTGCCCAGGTAAAACAGCTGCATCGTTCACATCCCTTTTTCTGCACAAGCTCATGTTAAATATAGATAGAAGGTGTGTGTGTGTGTGTGTGTGTGTGTGTGTGTGTGTGTGTGTGTGTGTGTGTGTGTGTGTGTGTGTGTGTGTGTGTGTCTGTGTGTGTCTGTGTGTGTCATTCAGAAAATAGAAAATAGAAAACCAGAAGCCACCTGTCTTGTGGGGCAATTTTATGGGGCCCCACAAGTACAAGGGTCTATTTTAGGGTTAGGACTTGGTTTTAGGGTTAAGGCTAGTGTGGGGCCCAGGGTAATATTGGAACTGTTATGGACAAGGGGCACCCCATTTTCATTAGTTTGCATTGTTGGTCACATTAATTGGTTTGTTTATTTTTGGACTATTTATCACAACTTTAATATTTGGCTATATGAATGTGGGTTACATGTGAGGAGTTAATACAGGCACGTTAGGGCAGCTAGGTGTCCTCAGGGGTCCTCAGGTAAAGGCGGGGTGCGTCAGTAAACAGATCGCCTGCAGTGAAATGACCGAGTGACTGATGTGTCTGTGTCTCTGAATTATCAGGTGAGCAAAAGTGATGAAAACAGGCTTAAGAGAAGCAACACAGAGATATATGGAGTTCATAAGGGTTGTGGGGTGTTAATAAGACAGTATGACATTTATATCACTGTTTGTCAGTTTATTAACGTCCATGATGTCGGAGACGGTGCTTCACCTCATATTAGCAAACGGCTAAGAGCTGTGTAACCAAACTGTGTGTAGTCAAAATATGAGTTGTGTAAATGGCAGGATGTGACAAATGTGAGATTATCTGAGCGTTGTTAAGATAACGAGTGGTTTACAGTTAAAGTTCGATATTGAAAGTGAATGCGTGCGTCAGTAAACAGATCGCCTGCAGTGAAATGACCGAGTGACCGATGTGTCTGTGTCTCTGAATTATCAGATTAAAAAGAGTGAAAACCCACGCACGCCTGGAAGTCCCTCTTTGTCCAAGTGTGCAACAGATATTGGAGGCACCGCTGGGATGATTAACGTCGCGTAATGTGAGAAGGACGCGCACCGGATCGCCTTTGATTGACAGCGGGCACATTATGGATCTGGAGGAGTTGGCAGAGACTTTGTCCGAGAGACTATGGCTTTTACAACGGGACCAGCTCAAAGAGGTGTGTGCTGAGGCAAAAATCCCGAGTGGAGATGTCATGACAAGGCGAGCGTTAATCAGACTAATTACAGAATCTATGGACAGTGTGATGGAGGATGAAGAACAGGATGTTGCAACACATCATCTAAGGAAAATCTTGAATCTGGTGGACCAGATGATAGGAAATACTGGAGATATTGATGAAGATAATACAGAAGGCACAGCACAAACCAGCCAGAAAACAGCTGAAGAGATGAGTTTAGCTGAAAAATACTCACAGCTCCAGCTAAGCAGTCAAGTCTTAAAGGATGAAGTGAGGCGGCTGAGTGAAAGACTGAACAATGCACCTTCAAGTCAAGCTTCAGCTCCACAAAATGAAATGCCGACAGCTGTGAACCAGCTTCCAGAAGTGACAATAAGGAGAGATTTCAAGATCTGTGGTCAGATTGGGGAGAAGGGACAAAAGGACAAACTCTCATATACAAACCTGATGCATCAGATAGACAGAGGCCTGACTAGAGGACACTGTGAGGCTGAAGTCATGGAAGTTGTGATCAAGTCAACCATTCCAGGTTTGAGTCTTCGTGACATGCTTGAAGTAAAAAGTGATCTGACCCTCCCCCAGTTGAAGGCCATATTAAAGGGACATTTCAAAGAGGACAGTTCAACAGATCTGTATCACAGGCTAATAAATATAACACAAGACAGCTGTGAGTCACCTCAAAACTTCCTCTTTAGAGCCATTGAGTTAAAAGAGAGACTGCTGCTTGCTTCAATAGATGTTGGGTCAGATGAACAGTACAGTCCTGAGCACATTCAGAAGAAATTCTTGAGGTTAGAGGGTACTGGGCTGTTAAGTGACCATATCAAGTTTCAGATGAAGCCCTATCTCGATGATCATAAAGTGACAGAGGACATACTCATAGACAGAATGAGTGAAGCAGCTAGTGTTGAATCAGAGCGACAATCCAAGCAAAGGAAAAACACAAGCAGCAAAGTCACAAAAGTAAACGAAATACAGACAGAGATGCAGACCAGTCGGCAGGACCAGGGTGCAGATGAGACCAGAGTAGGGGTTCAAGAACAGTCAGCTGAAGTTATGAAGCCAAAGAGCTGTAAGGCATCGGCTGTCGCTAGTTCAAGAGAATCAGAATTTCATGAAACGGTCAGGCTGCTAAGAGAAGAAATGGCTGAAATAAGGAAAAGCATTATAAACCCCCAAGGGCCCACCCACCAAGTGAGAATGATTGTCAAGAGAGGATGTAGAGCATGTCAGGAGGAGAGAACAGGTGACCAGTGTGAACACTGCTTTAAGTGTGGACAAGCAGGGCACTTCTCAAGGGGCTGTAGAGGACGAAAGAAGCTGACAGGGAAACCAGACAGCATGCAAGCCACAATTCAGACTGTTGCAGCAAAAAACCCATTCACTACAAGCCAGGCTGAACCAGATGACAAGGTGAATGAGCTTCTGTGTGAGAGAATCAGGCAGCTGGAGGTGGAGTTAGAGGAAAATGGGAAGGCTGAACAGATTGTGGGTGCCACCTATGCCAGTCATCTCTCATTACACCACCAGGCCAAGCTGAAGGCCCTTATTGGGAAAAAGTGTATAGTGGATTGTTCATTCGAGGGTGTAGATACACAAGCATTGTGGGACACAGGCTCACTGGTCACAATTATTAATGACAGATGGAGGAAATCCAGCTTCCCACACATACAGCTGCGGAGCCTGGATGAACTCCTGAGTGAGAACGAGACCCTTATTGGCAAAGCAGCAAATCAGACAGTTATACCCTTTGCTGGTTGGGCTGAGATAAAGTTCAAGCTTGGATCAAATCGGAGTCCACAACCACAGCTAATCGTGCCAGTGCTGGTCTCTAATGAACCAGGAGTAGCAGAGCCACCAATCATCAGCTACAATGTTATTGAGCATCTGGTGATGAATGGAATGGAGCAGCATCCAGAGGTCACACCTGCTGTAGTAAGAGACGCTTTTTCCATTGATTGTAAAAAAGCAAATGTGTTGATAAACATAGTGCAGAGCAGTGACCAGAATGATGATGAGGGTGTAGTTAAGATGGGAAGATTAAAGACAGTGATCCCTGCAGGGCAGACTAAGGAGGTGAAATGCAGTGTGAGGACGGGTCCCCTGTCCACAAAGCAGGAAGTCTTTTTTAAACCAGAGGAGGTGCCAAAGTGGCCGGAGAGGTTGAATATCCTGGAAACCATCATCTGCCTGCAGAAGGGAAACCTATCTAAGGTAGCTATCCCTGTCACCAATGAGAGCCACCATGACATTATTCTCACCCCTCGCACAGTACTGGGACAACTACAGCAAGTCAAGGCTATTTACCCAGTGGATGTAAGACCAGCTACAATGAGTGAGAACACAGCCAAAACATCCAGTGTGAGTAAAAACACAGCAGACACAGCCAGCGCTGCTGGAAAGCACAAAGAGGAAAATGGACAGCTGGACACAGGCTCATTTGATTCATGGGACCCTCCAGTGCCCATTGATCACCTGACACCAGACCAGCAGGTAAAGGTGAGACAGATGCTCAGAGAGGAGTGTGCAGCATTTTTGAAAAATGAGAACAATGTGGGCTGCATTCCATCTCTGCAGTTAAAGATCAGACTGAGTGACACAACTCAAGTAAGGCGCACTTACACCTCTGTGCCCAAGCCACTCCACAAAGAGGTGAAGCAGTATTTGGAAGACCTACTGAACAGAGGATGGATTCAAAAATCCCGGTCCCCATACTCTTCACCTATAGTCTGCATGCGCAAGAAGGATGGGAGTTTGCGTCTCTGCGTGGATTATCGTGAGCTGAATCAGAAATCCATTCCTGACCGCCACCCCATCCCTCGAGTCCGAGATCTGTTGAACAGCTTGAGCGGCAGTGCATGGTTCTCAGTACTGGACCAGGGCAAGGCCTATCATCAGTGGTTCACGGAGGAGAACAGCAGACCACTGACAGCCTTCATAACACCATGGGGCTTGTACGAGTGGGTAAGGATCCCATTTGGCCTGTCCTCGGCTCCAGCAGAGTTCCAGCGCAGTATGGAGGAGTGCCTCACAGGTTTGCGAGATGAGACATCACAGCTGTATCTGGATGACAAGCTTATCCACAGTAAGACTTTTGATGATCATTTGTGTGATATGAGAGAGGTGTTACGCCGCTATCAAGCACATGGAGTAAAATTAACAGCAAGGAAGTGTGATGTGTTTAAAGATAAAGTGAAGTTCCTGGGAAAATTTGTATCCAAAGATGGCTACTGCATGGATCCTACTGAGATAGCACCAGTACAAGCGCTCAAAGACCGCAAACCTGGGACTGTGGGAAACTTGAGAAAGATGCTGGGTTTCCTCTCATCGGCATCTATCGGCAATATATCCTAAATTTCTCACGCACCGCTCAGCCACTGTACAGGTTGTTATCCATGGAAAAGGCATCAGAGCGTGGAGCCCAAAGGTCAAGTACAAGTAAGAGCAGAGGGAAACACAAGAAATCAGACCAGCTCTCCTCTAGCCAGCTGATCACCTGGACAGAACAACACCAGAAAGAGCTCTGCCAGCTTCTAGAGTACCTGCTGCATCCACCACTTCTAGGCTATCCTGACTTTGAGAAGCCATTTGTGCTACATTCCGATGCCTGTTAAGAGGGGCTTGGTGCAGTACTGTACCAGAGACAACAAGGCAACCTGGTTGTCATTGGTTATGGGTCGAGAACACTAACTGCCCCTGAAAAGAATTACCACCTCCATTCGGGCAAGTTGGAGTTTTTAGCAATGAAGTGGGCAATTTGTGAAAGGTTTCGTGAGTACCTGTATTATGCACCCTCCTTCACTGTCTATACCGACAATAATCCTTTAACTTATGTCCTAACCACAGCGAAACTGAATGCCACAACACACCGGTGGAATGCTGAGCTAGCGGACTTCAATTTCTCAATCAAGTATCGGCCCGGGAAAGTGAATGGAGACGCAGATGGTTTGTCACGTATGCCACTCAACATGGAGCAGTACATGCGCACATGTTCACAGGAAATGGAGCCAGAGGTAATAACAACTGTCACACAGGCACTCCTACTTGAGTCCCGCGAGCATGAGCCTTGGTTGTGTCCAGTCACCATCACTGCAGCATGTACTGATGCTGAACAAGAGCGAATAACATCCCCGGTGGCAGAAATCTCCACAGATGGCCTAAAGAGAGCACAAGAAGAGGATCCAGTTATTGGCAAGGTGCGAGAGTATGTCATGACAGGGCAGTGGCCTCGTCCGGGGGGAAGAGACCGGCGTGATGACGTCTCTGTGTTAATAAGGGACAGAAACAAGCTGTATGTCAATGAAGATGGTATCCTGTACAGGAAATGGGGCACCTCGGAGTGGAGGCACACTCAGTTTGATCCGTGACCGATTCTATTGGCCACATATGCAGAGGGATGTGGACCATTATGTGACCAAGATGTGTAGCTGCCTGAAACGGAAGCGCCCAAACAGGCCGACTAGAGCACCACTGGTTAATGTGGTGACCACATACCCCTTTGAGATGGAGTCAATAGATTTCCTGCACCTGGAGAGCTGTAGAGGAGGATATGAGTACATCCTAGTTGTAATAGATCACTTCACGCGCTTCGCCCAGACATATGCATGCACCAATAACTCAGCGAAGACTGCTGCTGAAACGATCTTTGGAGACTTTGTGCTCAAGTTGGGATTTCCTGCCAAGTTGCACCATGATCAAGGCAAAGAGTTCGAGAATAAGCTCTTTTCCAAGAGGGAAGAATACTGCACCATTCAATGCTCATGCACGACACCTTACTACACAGCAGGAAACGGTCAAGCAGAGAGATTTAATCAAACACTCCTCTCCATGCTCAGAAACCTCACGGCGGAAGCCAAATCAGATTGGAAAAGCTCCTTGGCCAAAGTGGTACATGCGTATAACTGTACACGCAGTGAAGCAACTGGATATGCCCCATATTACCTCCTCTTTGGTAGAAACCCTCGGCTCCCAGTGGACATAATGTTTGGCTTGACACCAAGTGATCAGAGCACATCTCACAGTGAGTATGCCAGTAAATGGAGAAGGCGGATGCAAGAGGCATATAGGCTGGCATCAGAGACAACTCAGAAGGAGCAAAAGAGAGCAAAGAAGCAGTATGACCGGAAGACATATGGAGTGGAACTACAGCCAGGGAGTGGAGTACTGGTGCGAAACTTCAAGGATAAAGGAGGACCCGGGAAGCTCAGGTCTTACTGGGAGGATGAAGTCTATGTGGTGATTGAGAGGAAGCACAAGGATAGTCCTGTCTACGTAGTACGACCCGAGAGAGCAACAGGAAAGACTCGAGTCCTGCACAGGAACCTGTTACTGCCCTGTGATTTCCTGCCAGTTGAAGAAGGCAAGCAGGAAATGAGGAAGAGGAAGTCAATTACAGACAAGAGGAAGAAAATGCAGGTGAAACAGAAGGAGAGAGGCTCTGACAGTAGCTCAGGGGATGAAAATGACTGAAGATTCATCACCACTCGGCCATCAGAACCATTCAACCGGGTCAGAACCCAGCTGAGAGTGGAAGCAGAGGAATTCCAGCCACGAGCAGCTGACAGAGAAGTGGAGCAAGGTGGAGAGAGAGAGGAACACCCAGAGGAGGATGAGGACGCAGGATGGAGCCAGTGGTGGAGAGTGGAGAAGCAGCAGGGGCAGAGCGGGAGGCGTCATCTGATGAAGCAGAGGAGCCACACTCTGAGCAGGAGTCGTCATCTGATGAAGCAGACGAGAGGGACCCTGGGCCACAATTTCCTCCCACAAGAAAGTATCCTTTGAGACTCAGAAACCCATCCAAGACACTCACATACAACACATTAGGTCAACCATCAGTTACACACAGACACAAATGATGTTTACAGTAGAAGACACAAGTTCATGGTTACAGGTTGAGTTCATTGTTGTGACTATTTAAAAGAGAATTCATAATAGTATCTAAGATTGAAGAAAAAATGTGAAAATTCATGCAGTATAGTAAGTGATTTTTGTTTGTTTAAAAAGTACAATATCAGAGTTCAGACCACTAACACATAGAAGATACTCAAACATGTGTGAGGCATATAACAGTACATGTGGGTCTGTGTAATGGGTTATGGGGTAGAAAAAGGATCAAAATCTTTCAGTCAGAGATACATAGCCTGCCTAAAGAGTGGAGTAGCACTTCAGATATCACCTCGCCAGTGGTGTCTGTTGCTGACCCATGACATAAAGAGGGAGATGCATGTGAGGTCAAAGACTGTTGTTGTACAGAGTGTATCCCTAAAGACTGACTCCCATAAGCTACCACTATAACTCACCTGTTGAGAACATGAGACTGGGAGATTTATAATGTCGAGTAGACATTCATTTTGCAGGGGAGAGTGTGGGGCCCGGGGTAATATTGGAACTGTTATGGACAAGGGGCACCCCATTTTCATTAGTTTGCATTGTTGGTCACATTAATTGGTTTGTTTATGAAACTTCCGGTTATGGCGAGGGACTAGGGGGTCGCACATCTCAAGCTCTGCAGCTACCGTGTAAATTGATCCTACAATACTAATCCGAATCTTGTCTAAAGTCACGCAATACGTGTGTAAGAGTACCCAGAACTAAAATGTCAGGGAAAAACCCGAAAGAAAAGGCAAAGAGAGAAAAAGAGAAGGAGAAAAGGAAATCGCGACACGAGGAGGAGGCTGAGAAGGTTAGCGACGCCATGCAGGTTGAAAATATGGCTAACGAAGGAGACGACCACGAGGAAGATGACGGAATGTTAGACACAGATAAGAATAGCAACCTAGATGTCATGAAAGCCATACAGTCTTTGAAAAGTGGACTTTACAAGAAAATTGATGGAGTGCAAGCGACAATTGCGGATGTAAAGAAACAAATACAGGAATGCACGGGCCGCATGGAACAGGCCGAGCAACGGATTTCTGACGTGGAGGACGACGTTAAGAAGCTAACACCCCGAGTTAGCGCGCTGGAAAACACCGTCAAAAGCCTTACTGACAAAATGGAGGACTTGGAATGCAGGAGTCGGCGAAATAACGTAAGGTTGGTGGGCCTACCGGAGAAAGAAGAGGGCCAGGATGCACCTGCATTTTTGGAGAAGTGGTTGCCGGAGGCTCTGAACATGGATCCGCGGGAGGGCTTGGTAGTGGAGCGGGCTCATAGAATCGGCGCTCCGGTAGACTCTCGCACGGGTCGTCCAAGGACATTGATCATGAGGTTCATGAACTTTAAGGACAGGGAGCGAGTACTAAAGGCAGCCAAAACCAAGGGACAGGTCCTTTACAAGAACACGCCGGTCCGTTTTCACATCGACCTCTCTGCTGGGGTGCACAAGATGCAGCGCGACTACGACCAGGTCCGGAAGAAGCTGAGAGACCAGGGGCTCCACAAGCACAGAATCATCTTTCCAGCCCGGCTCCTGGTAACACACGACGAGAGACCCCACACCTTTCAAACCCCAGCAGAAGTGGAGCGGTTTATTCAATCCCTCGGATAAGGACTGATGCAGTAGGCTATTAAGCTCACTTTATTTTATTTTATTTCCATTTACACGAAAGATGTAGCTACGTGTTCGGGCTGTCGCCATTTTGTTTTTGTTTAGGCTTTATTTTTCTACCTGGACTGGACGGAGTGTGGTTTATAGCTAGACTATTCAGCTTTTGTGAAATGCACTTAACCCTGAATGAGAGACAATGTCCAAGCACCAGCCGAAATGACATGGGCACATCCAAGTAGGCCTAGACCTAAGTGACAGAGAGAGTCATCATCGGTTTATGCGCCTGTCGGAGGACGGAAGGCCCGATGCATCGCGGACTCTTGTGACCAGGCTACAGACTTTTCCCTCTCCTCGCCTTCCAGTCTGCATGCACGGGTTCCAGGTTTGTGTATGTGCTCGGATGGTTAATTTTATATATGCCTATATGTTGTTGGCGTTGAACAGTTCATTAATGATGTTATGTGTGATTAGTATTTAGAAAAAGTAAGATAGCGAGCTAGAG
This sequence comes from Lampris incognitus, assembly GCF_029633865.1. Classification (NCBI taxonomy): domain Eukaryota; kingdom Metazoa; phylum Chordata; class Actinopteri; order Lampriformes; family Lampridae; genus Lampris; species Lampris incognitus. Next base: position 12,210,170 of record NC_079220.1, on the reverse strand, counting down.
CGAGAAGAAAAGAAAAGTTAGAGAAACTCGTTTTAGCGGTAGTTAAACGTGGGATGGGAGGGGATGTCCAGAGTTCCTGGACTTTAGGTTCGTATGGGGTTGAGGGTGGGTTTTTGTGGTTTCATTTTATTATTTATTCTTTCATCAGTGGGTGTGGTTTGTCAAAGTACTTCTTCACTACGGTTCCTAATATAACATACCGGAATCAATGTCAGAGAGTTGCAAGGTAAAATTTACTTCGTGGAATTGTAGGGGTTTGATCAAACTCACAAAGGTGAAGCAATTAATGAGCAGGATAAAATCCTTGAAATCAAAAATCGTTTTTTTTACAAGAAACACACATGGTGGATGAGGACGTTCCCAAAATAGCAAGACGATGGCAGGGTCAAGTGTTGTCTGCTCCTTACACCACTCATGCTAGAGGGGTTATGATACTAATTCATAAATCGGTTCCATTACGGGTATAGCATGTAGTTAAGGACCCTGCAGGGAGGTATATTATAGTCCAGGGTAGGTTATTATCTGAAACCTTAACTTTGATAAATGTTTACGGCCCCAATGAAGATGACTCTAAATTCTATAATAGTCTGTTTTTGACTGCTTCAAATCATCCTGGGAAATACATAATAGCTGGCGACTTTAACTGTACGTTAGATCCTTCAAAAGACAGGTCAACTGGTTTAGATGATACCCACAGTAAGTCCAGAAAGACGATACACCATTTTATGAAGGAATTGAATCTGTTTAATGTTTGGAGGCATGGTAAACCGAACGCAGTAGAATATTCCTGCTATTCCGGTACTCATAGAACTCACTCACGCATAGACTACTTTTTGGTTTCAGCGCTACTTGTCTCCAAAATACATCAATGTCATTATAGTAGTATAGTTCTGTCTGACCACGCTGCAGTATCCTTGACCTATGAAGATAATAACTTAGTGTGCGACCCCCCGAGATGGCGTTTTCAACCCGGGTGGCTTGCGGATCCTACATTCATAGATTTCTTAGATAAGCAGATTGACCTGTATTTTGAATGTAACAAGTCCCAGACTTCTGCTAGCACAAGGTGGGAGGCTTTCAAAGCCTTTATCAGGGGCCAAATCATTTCCTTCACTAGTTCCAAGAAAAAGGCTACACGACTTGAAATGAAGACATTAGATGAGGAAATTAAAAAACTGGAAACAGAAATATATAATAATAGAAATATACCTACAGATGTTCATACAAGACTGCTACTGCTTAGAGCACAGTACAATGAACTGGCAGCTAATAAAGCGGCTGCTGATTTAATGAGACTCAAACAGTCCTACTATGATCAGGGGGAAAAGCCCGGAAAACTTCTAGCATGGCGCATTAAACAACAACAAACAGAAAGGTCTATTAATTGTATTGAAGTCCCAAGTGGTAGAACTATAGTGGACCCGACAGAGATTAATGAAGCCTTTAGAGACTTCTACAGGAAATTATACAGCTCTGAGTGCTCTCCTAATCTGGACACACAAACACAATTCCTAGACAATCTTAATATTCCTAAAATTTCGGAAGAGGAAAGTAGAGTATTAGATCAAGATGTAACTGCATTGGAAATTGCAGAAGCAATTGGGTGTATGCAGGCTGGAAAATCAGCGGGTCCAGATGGCATCCCTATAGACATTTATAAAAAAAATTTCAAACCAAATTAATACCACCCCTCTTGGAGATATTTCAGGAATCCTTTGAGAATGGTCTTCTCCCTACATCTATGAGGGGCGCCCTAATCACTTTACTCCCAAAACCGGGGAAACCAAATACAAAATGTGAAAATATGCGTCCAATTAGTCTCCTAAATTCTGATACAAAAATACTCTGCAAAATTCTCGTAAGAAGATTGGAGGATCTTCTATCTAGAGTAGTGGGAGAAGACCAGAACGGATTCATTCAAGGGAGACAGGGTTTTCATAACGTTAGACGGGTGCTCAATATTTTATACAGTCAGAGGGAGGCGCCTGACACGGCCTTACTTTCACTTGATGCAGAGAAGGCCTTCGACCGTGTTGAATGGCCTTATCTGTTTGAAGTGTTAACACGATTTGGCCTTGGGGATACATTTATCAAATGGGTAAGATTGCTTTGTACAGGGCTTACTGCAGAAGTTTTGACGAATAGTAAGGTTTCTAAACCTTTTAACATTTGTAGAATTGCCCTCAAGGGAGCCCTTTATCGCCTTTACTTTTTATCCTAGCAATAGAACCATTTGCTATAGCGGTGAGGACACACAGCGATATTTATGGAATTCGAGAGGGACATCTGGAGCACAGGGTAGCACTCTTCGCCGATGATGTGATATTAATGCTTAAAAATCTGCATAAATCTATCCCAGCGCTCCTAAGCCTTATTGAATCATTTGGGAAAATATCTGGTTATAAAGTTAATTACTCCAAATCATCTATAATGTTACTGAATGAAACAGAGAGGAAGAATGGTCTTGTTTATGCTTCTACCTTCAACCCAACAGACACATTTACATATCTGGGAATAAAAATTGTCCCTGAGGTGAATAAGATTGCTCAGTCAAATTATGAGCCCATCCTGGACGCTAGTATTGCTTCGATAGAGCGTTGGACATCCTTACCTATTTCAATGATCGGCAGGATTAATATCCTAAAGATGAATATACTTCCCAAATTTCTTTATTTGTTCCAGAATATCCCCCTACCCCCTCCTTCATCTTTGTTCACGAAAATCAAGAAACTGTTTACCAACTTTATTTGGCAAAATAAACGTCCTAGATTACGTCTATCTTTATTTTATCTACCATATGATCGAGGAGGCCTGAAATGTCCAAATATCCAATGGTATTACTGGGCAGCACAATTAAGGTCGATTATGTTTTACTTCTCATCTGGAAGTCCCCCAGCTTGGATTGATCTGGAAGCCTGCTCTGTTAAACCAGGCTTACCATTGCACCTGTATTTGTATTCAGCAGACCGTAAATATCTGAAGAAAAATACAGACAACCCTATAATATTGAATATGATTGATGTTTGGTTCGATGCTTGTAAGTATTTGAATATAAATATGTCCCGGTCACGCTTCAGTCCTATTTGGGGTAATGCCAATTTCAAACCAGGGCAAAATGATAGGGGATTTAAATTATGGGCTGAAAAGGGGTTAAGGAAAGTGCAAGACATGTACAGGGAGGAGGATGAAGTATTCATGTCCTTTGAGGAAATATCTACCAAGTATGACATTCCAAGGAATCATTTTTTCAAATATCTTCAGCTAAGGAGTTTTATATCATTCTGTCAAAGCCATTCATTAGACATTCCTACCATTTCTATATTAGAAGTTGCAGTCACAAAACACTGTTATGATAAAGGTTTAATTTCAACTATGTATGACTTATTTGTATCTGGATCTGATGAATCATCAGAGACAAAACTGAGATTATGGGAGGGAGATATAGAGGAGGAAATATCTTTAGAAGAATGGAGTGAGGCATGTAAAGAGGCCCAGAGACAGATAGTTAGCAGCAACCTAAAGCTTCTACAGTATAAATGGCTGATGCGTACATATATAACTCCTGTTAAATTGCACAAGTTTAATGACAATATTCCTGATACCTGTATTAAGTGTAGTGAGGCAAAGGGGACGCTGTTTCACTGTATATGGGAATGTGTGGAAGTGAAAACCTTCTGGCAAGATGTTGTTGATATGATTGATCAAATTTTGTCAAAGAAATTACCATTGAGTCCAAAGCTTTTTATTCTTGGTTTATATCCTACCACTCCACATTTACATAGCAATGAGTTCAGATTTATAGATATGTGTATATTACAAGCAAAACGTGTAATTGCTCTTAATTGGAAAAGTGTTGATGGACCGAGAATTGGTATGTGGGTTAAAGAAATGGCTTCAAACATGTCAATGGAAAAGATAATGTATATTGTTAGACGTAAACAAAGTGTTTTTGATAAAATCTGGGGATTGTTTCTGTACTTCCTAAGACGTAATACTAATGTTGGTAACTTGCTTAATCAAGAACAAGCTCTGGGGGAGTAGAACAACTCTATCTGACTGTTTATATGCGTAAAAGCAACTGGAAAAAAACCACACCCTCTAATCAGTCTGTGAAAGAAATTATTGTTATTATTATTTTATTTTATTATTTTTATTAATTGAATTTTTATCTTTATTATCTTCTTTAACCCTGCTTTGAATTTTATTACTTGTTATAGGGACAGGGTTATGGGGGGGGGGGTAGGGTGAAAATGTTTGCTGGACTGTGCTATTACTTGTTTTGATGTAATTTGCAAACAAAATTCAATAAATATATTGCTTAAAATAAAATAAAAAAATAAAAAAAATTGGTTTGTTTATTTTTGGACCATTTATTACAACTTTAATATTTGGCTATATGAATGTGGGTTACATGTGAGGAGTTAATACAGGCACTTTAGGGCAGCTAGGTGTCCTCAGGGGTCCTCAGGTAAAGGCGGGGTGCGTCAGTAAACAGATCGCCTGCAGTGAAATGACCAAGTGACTGATGTGTCTGTGTCTCTGAATTATCAGGTGAGCAAAAGTGATGAAAACAGGCTTAAGAGAAGCAACACAGAGATATATGGAGTTCATAAGGGTTGTGGGGTGTTAATAAGACAGTATGACATTTATATCACTGTTTGTCAGTTTATTAACGTCCATGATGTCGGAGACGGTGCTTCACCTCATATTAGCAAACGGCTAAGAGCTGTGTAACCAAACTGTGTGTAGTCAAAATATGAGTTGTGTAAATGGCAGGATGTGACAAATGTGAGATTATCTGAGCGTTGTTAAGATAACGAGTGGTTTACAGTTAAAGTTCGATATTGAAAGTGAATGCGTGCGTCAGTAAACAGATCGCCTGCAGTGAAATGACCGAGTGACCGATGTGTCTGTGTCTCTGAATTATCAGATTAAAAAGAGTGAAAACCCACGCACGCCTGGAAGTCCCTCTTTGTCCAATTGTGCAACATTAGAATTAGGGTTAGGTTAAGGTTAGGGTAAGGGTTAGGGTTAGGCATGTAGTTTGCATGGTTAAGGTTAGGGTTAAGGGCTAGGAAATGAATGTAGTCAATGAGGGGGCCCCACAAGTATAGATTTGCGAGTATGTGTGTGTGTGTGTGTGCGTGCATGCGTGCGAGCGAGCGAGTGAGAAAGGTCATGCTTGCATGAGCTCCTGAATCTTGTTGAAAAACTAGAAAAAAAATACCTTTAAAGTGAAATAAACCTGGATATTTTTACAAGGACTTAAAGACTCATCATCATCAGCGGTCACTCGGGGTCGAGTATGACCGTCATCCCTCTGAGTCCTCAGGTGGGTGTAGAGGCTGATCTTGGAGCCGCAAAATGGGAGGACGCCTGCGAGTGACAGCTTTTTACGTGGAGTGGCTGATGCTCCTGCAGCCACCACACGCTCCTTGGCAGGGGGTGGCCAGAGTCCAATGGCATGGAGAACAAGACGATTGGGGACCACCCTCTGTTGCAGCCTTCATCCACCTTCACTGCCATTGTGACCAGGAGAAATCTTCCGCCAGTTCCAACATTGAGGGCTTTGTTGGATTGCGCTTCATCTGGAACCTCCCTCTTGACCAAGCCGCCTTGGATGACCCTACCAGGAGCCAAGCTCCAGACAGCATAGCTCTTGGGATCATTGGTACATGCAAGCTTCTCCACCATATCAAGGTGGTGATCCAGGAGAAGACCTAAAGACTATTATACCAACGTTAACATATTTTCAACCACACATCCAAAATCGGGAGTTAAAAACTTTTTGGATAAAATTACCTGAAAGGGTACTCTGAACCAAGGATTCACAAAGGAACTAACTCAAGGATTGATTCTCCACTGGTGAACTGACACCTGAGAATAACACTGAATCTGAGTGAGTACTGCTGGCTTGGCGTACCTTATGATCCAAAAAGTTAACAATATCAAAGTTATCCTTGAATACTTCGGAATTTGGATACAAAACTAAGACTTGGATACCAAGCCTTCTATGACGTTAGACTTGGCCGCAACCCCAAGTAACCCTGAGGTGTAAAGTGGAGAGGTGTTAAAGCACTTAAACTTCAACAATGGAAGCAGAGCTTCACAGCCTCTCCTCCACATATGCAAATGACTCTAATCCTACCTTGGGCTCCACACACCTCCACACAAAAAGCCTCAATGTACAGTTTCCGCAAAAATAACAAATGACTCTGCAAGGAAAAAGTACCAAGAGGAACTCCTGAAGAACAGTCCAGAGACACTATTTGTTGCACTCTAAGAACTGCTGGGTTAAAATTAACCCAATTTGGGTTATTTTGGTAACCCAGTGTTGGGTCAAAAGGGGACCGCCCCAGCACTAGGTTGTTATAAACCAGCAGGGTTGGGTTATGGGTTTGACCCAGCATGTTGGGTTATATTTTCTACCCAAAAATGGGCAAAAATGACTACGTTGTTGAGTTAGGTAACCCAGTGCTGGGTCAAAAAGGGACCGACCCAGCACTGGGTTGTAATAAACCAGCAGGGTTGGGTTATGGGTTTGACCCAGCATGTTGGGTTATATTTTTCTACCCATGAGTAAAAATTACCATGTTGTTGAATTAAAGCCACCAAAAAGTGGGTTGAAAAATATAACCCAAATTATGGGTTATCGGTACCACTTGGGTTTGAATTAAAGTATCTGCACTCTAAATAATGCTGGGTTGAAAACAGCCCAAATTGTGTTGTTTTTAACCCAGGTGCTGGTTAACTACTGGACAGAACACACCTTGGGTTAAAAGAACTCAACGAGATGGGCATTTAACCAGAAGCTGGGTTTCTCAACAAACCAAATATTGGTTCATTCTGACAAGGATGCTGGCTTAAAATGACCCGGAAATTTGGTCTGATCTATCAACCCATTACTGGTTTATATTGACCTCTTTGTTGGGTTTATTTGACTTTTCAATTAAGTTATTATTTCCAGGTTTTTTGCACAGGTAAAAAATTACATTATTTAACGTTATGAGTACATAATAGTGAAATAGGGTCAGATGGTATCAGCCAATATACATTTAAAAATTTAACAAGGAAAATAAGTAAGAAAATACACCATACCATATTTTATAACCTTTTTATTCTACAACATTTAAAAAGTTGAGCATTCATTCATCCAAGACATAGGCTACTAGATTATTTCATTTAATTTATATTCAGTTTAGATTCTAAAATAAACAAACATAGATTCTAAAAACAGATAAAAACAAGACAATCCAAAATCATCAAATATAGCAGGCTCAAAAACTGTGTGTGTGTGTGTGTGTGTGTGTGTGTGTGTGTGTGTGTGTGTGTGTGTGTTTGTGCAGCAGTTAGCTAGCACACATCTCAAGTCTTTAATTATCATTATTATTATTTACCATGTTGGTAAATCCAAGCCTTGAACCTACCAGGTAGGCCAGACTTGTCTACTGTGGTGAGCCAATTCTCAAGCTCCTTGATGGTAGCTTGGATTGCCGCTGTATCTCTATGGCTACAGTCAAAGACCTTGCCTCGGCTCTTGACTGGTTCTCAGTAATGGATGGGATTGCAATGGCATCCAAAAAGATGCAAAACCAGTCCACAACTTTTCCCCTCTTCAACACCATGGCTCTGGATTTGGCTGGTTTAAAACTCATCCTTGCCCAGGAGATGAGCTTCTCCAAGCCCTGGGGAATCCACCTACCACCAGGAACCGATGATGTGGTGACAGTGAGGCCATCCATAAAGGCTCTAATGGGGGGCTGCCGAACACCACACTTGGACAGAGGGCCTCTGCACTCAGTTTCAGCTGCCTTGACCACCATGCCCATGGCAAGGGTGAAGAGTGTCACTGAAATGGTACGCCCAGTTATGATCCCCTTCTCAAGCCAGTGCCAGTCAGATGTTGTGTTCCCAGAAGTGACTCTGAGCCTGAAGTTCCTGTAGTAGCTCAGGATGAGGTCCTTGATCTTACTGGGTACATGGTGTCAGTCCAGAGTAGTCTCGATCAGCTTGTGGGGTATTGAGCCGTATGCGTTGGCAAGGTCAAGCCAGATCACAACTAGGTCACCCTTCCCTTCGTGCGCCTTCTTGATCAGCTGGGTGACAATTCCAGTGTGTTCTAGGCACCCTGGAACTCCAGGAATGCTGCCTTTCTGTACCAAAGTATTAGCTCTGTACCCTGGCTGAGCAGCTTCTCACGCACACAGGGGGAGTTAGTGGCAAACAATGTGATCTCTGACCATCACTATTTGGGTAACCAGTTTGGGGGGGGGTTCCCCCTTTTCTCCCCAATTGTATCTGGCCAATTACCCCACGCTTCTGAGCCATCCCGGTCGCTGCTCCACCCCCTCTGCTGATCTGGGGAGGGCTGCAGACCACCACATGCCTCCTCCGATACATGTGGAGTCGCCAGCCGCTTCTTTTCACCTAACAGTGAGGAGTTTCACCAGGAGGACGTAGTGCGTGGGAGAATTACGGTATTCCCCCAGTTCCCCCTCACCCCCGAACAGGTGCCCCGACCGATCAGAGGAGGCGCTAGTGCAGGGACCAGGACACATACCCATATCTGGCTTACCACCCGCAGACACGGCCAATTATGTCTGTAGGGATGCCTGACCAAACCGGAGGCAGCACAAGGATTCGAACTGGGATCCCCATGTTGGTAGGCAATGGAATAGACTGCTACACCACCCGGATGCCCGGTAACCACAGTTTTTAACTAACAGTTTTAGCTTGTTTACGATGTGTTCAAATGTCTTGTTTACTTGCATTTTCTGGCATATATTGGGTTAGACTTGGGAGTGAGGTATTCTGTGTACTTATCATAGTGTTGTAACAAGCATGAATGAGTAGACTTGCTAGCCGGTTGGCTAACAGGTTGGACCCTTTAGTCAGCTGGTTAACATCCATTTGTTTGACCTTGGCGGCACTTCTTCCCCTTACAATCTTCTAACTGGACTTCTGCCCATCCATCCATTATCCAACCGCTTATCCCGCTCTCAGGGTTACGGAGATGCTGGAGCCTATCCCAGCAGTCATTGGGCGGCAGGTGGGAAGACACCCTGGACAGGCCACCAGGCCATCACAGGGTCTTTGAAAAAAATATTTAAAACTAGTTTTAGAAAAATGAAAAGGAAATTCACCTTGGCTGATCATTAATGCAAAGTTGTTAACCGGAAAACACTTGCTCTTTGTGAAATTTAATTTAGAAAGCTTCAAAGTTTTTCAATACATCTAATATTTCTGGTACACAGACAACAGGGTCAGTGACATAATAATAGGTCTCCTGCATATAAGAACAAACAATGTTCAATACCACAACGACGAATGCCCTTAATCAATGAGCTATGGAGAGGGGTTTAATGGCCATAGCAAATAAGAGGCAATAGGGGGTGGCCTTAACAGGTTCCTCGTGAGAAAGGGAAGTATGAAGAACGTATTGGCACAGACGCAAACCTGTGGAGAGGAATAGAGAAGGCGGATGGACCATTGAGGTTTATTTTTCCCCAAAACCAAATTTTTTGAAGATGGCAAATAAATATCCCCATTCCACCCTGTCAAATGCTTTTTCTGCATCTAATGAGATAACTACCTCTGCAGCATCCAATGGAGATGCAAAATGAATAACAGTTAAGAGCCAACGTACCAGACTTGACTCAACTCAATTGCTTGAAGTGTGGAGAAAGGGGGAATTTTGGTAGTTACACAGCAAAATTGTTCGATATTGGCGTGGCATGGATTGACTAAACAATATCACAATTGCCACTCAGAGGTAATTAATAATTAATACCATGAAACTGTAATATATTCGCTATATTATCTGGATGTATCTTATACTGCTAATATATCCATAACAGTGATTTGAGCCGGAGACCAATTCCCAACGTCTTGTCCTCTTTATTGTAACTCTCCGACTGTCGCAGCAGTCAACATCCGGGGTATATGAGAGCCTAGCTTAACCACCACTAGGTAGCGCTGTTGGTCTACTACACTCCTCCCCCTTAAACTATGAAGTTCCCCTAATAAAATATTATCACTCTAAAACATGCTGATATGGCAAATTACTTTCAGCATCTTTTACTTGGTCATTACTGGTTACACAACCCACTTCGACCCACATTTGCCCATTTACATATCAGTCTCAGGAACTCTTTTTCACATTTTTTTCTGAACAGGAGTTGAACAATTTAGTCTCTCAGGAACTCTTTTATTCAGGAACTCGGCTGATCTTACAAAGACAGTCGTTTTGGAGGTGCCCTCTCTCTCTGAGGGTATCGGCGCTCAACCACCTCAGGGGAAGTGGATGCTCGGTGAGGAGGCGACACGGCCTTGCCCACCGAACCTCGTAAGGGCATCGCAAGCTTCTCCGGAGCCTGCATCCTTGGAATGGGTGTATCTTCAGGTGAGTACGGGCTAGCACCTATGGCTCCAGGTGTGCCTTCCCCCCCCAAATCCGCAACTGCAGGGTAGGTGTCGCTGATACCCATCTGGTCATCCTGAAACTGAAATGCCTCTTGAGGACTGGAGGGTCGGTCGAACAGCAGATGGTCAATGTGGACTGAACGTCGGTTCACTCCATTCCACACCAGGTAGGTGACTGGTCCGAGTCTCTTTTCCACTGTCCCTTTCGTCCACCTCTGCTTTCCTCCACGGAAGTTTCGGATCAGTACTGAGTCCCCCTCTGACAGATGTCTCAGCTTCGAGGCGGGTTGGTCATGATAGTCCTTCTGCTTTTGTTGTTTGTCCCCCACCACTCGAGCGAGGTCCGGCTTCAGCAGGCTGAACCTGGTCCTAGGCTGCTGGTGTGCAACCTGTAACGCTGTGTGGTGTGGTCCTGTATGACAACAGGAAGTTGGCGAGCCTGTGTTTTACTGTAATAGTGACGTTTTGTTTCTTCTCATCGAGCAGCTGTTTCAGAAGTGAAGCTTTCACCGTCTGGACTGCTCTCTCTGCGGCACCATTAGAAGCAGGATGGTAAGCTGGCACCAAGGTCTGCTTAATGCCGTTGCTTTTCAGGAATGTTTTGTACTCCAGCGAGGTGAATTGTGGACCGTTGTCCGAGACGATCTCCTCAGGAAGACCGTAGGATGAAAAGATGCTCCGCAGCACTTCGATCATTTTGGCGACGGTAGTTGTTGCCATGGGGATCACCTCAAGCCATTTTGAATGACTGTCTACTAACACTAGGAAGTGTTGCTGATCCTTCTCTGAAAAGTCAATATGTAGCCTCTGCCACACTCTCGTAGGCCACTGCCAGCAGTGTAGTGGTGCTACTGCTGGTAGTTTCCTCACACTCTGACAAGCATCACATTGCTGCACTGCACGTTCGATATCACTGTCCAACTGAGGCCACCATAAATAGCCCCTCGCCAAACTTTTCGTCCTGCACCCTCCGGGGTGCCCTTGGTGTAGGTCGTACAGTAGTCGTTCTCTGTGTGCTGGTGGGATGATAATTCGAATTCCCCACAGAATGCATCCTTGTTCCACAGACAGTTCATTCCTTCGGTTGAAGTACGGTTTCTGTGTGTCATCGTTGATGTAACTCGGCCATCCAGACCGGGTCAGTTCCAGTACCTTGCATAGGACTGGGTCCTTGAGAGTGCTCTGTGCAATCTCTGTAGCCTGCACGGGTAGCTCATCTACTAATGAGAAATATAAAATGCTGTTCTCCTCCGCTGTTTTGTCCCTTTCTTTCCCCGGCAGTCTAGATAACGCATCCGCATTTGCATTGTCCGCTGACGTTCTGTACTCTATACTGTAGTCATAAGCCATAAGCCTCAGTGCCCATCTCTGCATACGCAAAGCGGCTAGTGTAGGGATTTCTGACTTGGGTCCTAAGATGGCAAGGAGGGGTTTGTGGTCAGTTATTAAACTGAATTTGCAGCCATAGAGATATTTATGAAATTTGGTCACGCCAAATATTATGGCCAACGCCTCCTTCTCTATCTGACTATATTTACTCTCTGCCTCTGTCAACGTACGTGACGCAAAGGCGATTGGTTTCTCGTCCCCATTTTCCATTATGTGTGACATTACCGCACCTATCCCATAAGGGGATGCGTCACAAGCTAATCTCAGTGGTTTCTGCGTGTCGTAGTGTACTACTACTGAGCTTTTCACTAACTGTTCTTTGGCAGCCTTGAATGCTGCTGCACACTCTGGTGTCCATTTCCATTCGACTTCCTTCTTCAGGAGTTGGTGTAGTGGCTGCAATACGGTCGACAGATCTTTCATGAAACGGCCGTAATAGTTTAACAGTCCTAGGAATGACCGTAGCTCTGTGACGTTTGTGGGCTGGGGTGCATTTACGATGGCGGCAACCTTTGTCTCAGTGGGGTGAAGTCCCTCTTTATCTATCAGATGCCCCAGGTACTCTACTTTCTCCTGCATGAAGTCACATTTTGCTCTTTTCACTCTTACCCCGTAGCTCTCCAGTCGGCTCAAAACCTCATCTAGGTTCCTCAGGTGCTCCTCTCTTGTTCTGCCTGTGACTAGTATGTCATCGAGGAAGCAGGTCACATGCTCTAAGCCTTGTAGTATCTGGTCCATCACATTCTGGAACATAGAAGGTGCACTCGACACTCCATATGAAAGTCTGTGATAAACATACAGTCCTTTGTGGGTATTTATTGTTAAATACTTCTCTGAGTCCTTCTCTAACTCAAGCTGTTGGTAGGCATGTGAGAGATCTAATTCGCTAAAGAGAGTGCCCCCGGCCAGTGTGGCGAAGAGATCCTCGGCGTTCGGTAGTGGATAGGTCTCCTCTTCCACACTTTGATTAACCATGACTTTACAGTCTCCACAGATACGAATTGACTTGTCTGATTTGGGTACAACTACTATCGGGGCAGCCCACTGACTATGGTCTATCTTTGAGATACTACCAGCTTTTTCCAGCCTATCTAGCTCTTTTTCAACTGTGTCTTTTAGTGCGTATGGCACTGGTCTTGCCTTTCTGAAGACAGGTTTTGTATCTGGCTTCACTTTGATATTTGCCTTAAATTCACGAATAGTGCCAGGCTCCTCAGCAAATACTGCTTTTTGTCTCTGTAACACTGCCTCTACATCTGTGTTATCACTGCCCCCTGCTGGTGTAACTGAGAATATGCTTGCCCAGTCTAGTTTAAAATTGGCCAGCCAGTTACGGCCAAAGAGGGCTGGTCTGTCACCTTTCACAATCACAAGAGGTAAATCTCCACTCTGGTTGTCATATTTCGCATTGACAGTCACTTGGCCCATCAAGGGAATGTTCTCACCGGAAAAGGTTGACAGACGCACTTTACTTTCTTTCAGTGGCAGGTGTGAGAGATGTTCCTTGTACACTATCTCAGATACCAGGGTTACGGCAGCTCCTGTGTCAAGCTGCATGTCTACAGGGTTTCCTTCTAACTTAATACTGACCTTAATGTCCTTTTTTCCATTACCAACTGTATTCGTGGAGTACACTGTATTCATCGGATACGCACCAAACAGTTCATCCTCATTTCCATCTCCTCTCTCACTTGGACTGTGGTCTTCAGCCACATACTGTGTATGTCCCTGTCTATTTTTAGTTTTACACATTCTTGCTATGTGCCCTACCTTGGAACACTTGTGGCATGTCTCGGTTTTATACCTACATACTTGAGCTGCATGGTTGTTACCTCCACATCGGTAACAGGGTTGGTGCGTTTCTGTTCTCTGTGGTCTAGCGTTGTCACTGGTAGGTTGCTTGCTTTTCCACTCGCTGGTGGACGACTTGCTTCTCCACACACCCTTGCTTGTTCTCTTCTTGTCTATCTTATTCACAGTTGCAGCTCCGCTTGGTTTGCTGGCAAACTCCAGCGTATTCTTTGACGCCATTTCCATAGATAAGGCCAGCTCACATGCTTTTGCAAAAGTCAGATTGTGTTCTGCGAGCAACTTTCTCTGAATAGCCTCCACCTTTAAACCACTAACAAATCGGTCTCTCAGTGCTTCATTTAAATGCTGACCGAATTCACAATGTGTGGACAAGTGCTTTAAAGCAACCACATAATCACACACTGACTCATTTTCTAGTTGGTTTCTTTTCTGAAATCTAAAACGTTCAGCTATGATTAGTGGCTTGGGTTTATAATGGGATGCTAGTTTCCCGCTCAGTACTGCATACGTGAGGCTACTCGGTTTTTCTGGTATGCAGAGGTTCTTTAGTAGGCCATAGGCTTCTGCGCCTATCACAGACAGGAAAACATTGGCCTTCTTACCGTCCTCCACTTCATTAACGATCATCCATTGCTCCAATCTTTCAAGGTACGACTCGAAGTCCTCTTTACCTTCCTTGTATTCAGCAATATTGCCGATGAAATGCGCCATGCTTGTGCTTGGCTTGGCTAGCTAGTCTTTTCTTGCTAGCTGGCTGTAAGCTAGCTTGTAGCGTCACGTTGCTTCGTCCGCTTTTATTAACTACCGGGATTACCTTCTCACATTAAAGGTATCCCATCCTCGTCGCCACTGTAATATATTCGCTATATTATCTGGATGTATCTTATACTGCTAATATATCCATAACAGTGATTTGAGCCGGAGACCAATTCCCAACGTCTTGTCCTCTTTATTGTAACTCTCCGACTGTCGCAGCAGTCAACATCCGGGGTATATGAGAGCCTAGCTTAACCAGCACTGGGTAGCGCTGTTGGTCTACTACAGAAACCTAGCTAAATAGCAAGCAAGAGCTTCAGCACTGTGGAGAAGAGTTGCTAGGTATATTGGAAGAAGGATGCTGAATATGGAGCTGCCAGGGAAGAGGAAAAGAGGAAGGCCAAAGAGGAGGTTTATGGATATGGTGAGGGAAGACATGCAGGTGGCTGGTGTGACAGAGGAAGACAGGAAGAGATGGAAACGGATGATCCGCTGTGGCGACCCCTAACGGGAGCAGCCGAAAGTAGTAGTAGTAGACCAAAGTTGAAGACAAAACTTGTTTGCTATTGCTAGGTGTGCACAATTAGCTATCAAGCTTGTTTGCTAGTCACGTTAGCAGTGCTGAAGCTACTACTACTGCTACTACTACCACTTTTGGCTGCGCCCGTTAGGGGTCGCCACAGCGGATCATCCATTTCCATTTCTCCCTGTCTTCTGCATCTTCCTCTGTTACACCAGCCACCTGCATGTCCTGCCTCGCTACATCCATAAACCTCCTGTTTGGCCTTCCTCTTTTCCTCTTCCCTGGCAGCTCCATATTCAGCATCGTTCTCCCAATATACCCAGCATCTCTCTTCCACAGCGCTGAAGCTCTTCCTTGCAATTTAGCTAGGTTTCATCCCATCTAACAATTTTTCCCCTATATGATACAGCAGCTAATATTGAAGAAGATATACTGCCTACTTTCTCCCGAGATGACATGGATCTCCCCCTGATCCAGAAAATTTCCTGCGGCGCAGGGCGATATGGCTCCAGACTCACGTGGATGAAACTGTAATGTATTGAATCTCCTATTGTGATGGTACCGCGAACGCATAAGTACAGCTGTCGCGGGATTTGATGTATGCGACGTTAACGGGAAGTCTGTTGTTGTGTTCGTATATAACATGGTCAAGCAGCTTATTAAAGGCTCCTGGGAGTTCGGACTTTTTGGTGTGTGCTCTTCTTCTTAGTTAGATGTCAGGCAGACATCACATGGTCTCAGAAGTGACAAGAGTAATAGAATCGGATCGACATGTCGGAAGTTTAATCCACTGGAAGAGTTTAAGTTTGCCAGCCCAGGTGAATGGAAGCAAAGATTTTTGCGTTTCAGGACAGCCTCCAAGTTGTACAAAGGGGACGGGAGAGCTGGCGCTGGATCGGGTGAGATAGGTTGGTCTGCTGCATCCGGTGGGCCCAGGGACCACGGCCTTGCCTGGAGCTGTGACCTAGGAGGTAACACTGAGGGCGGTCTGACAGGATGCGGAAGCGGGACAGGCTAAGCTAACTGCTAGCTCATGCAGACCAGCAGTTCTGATAACGCCAAGGACGGCCTAGCAGTGGCCTCACCCAGCCTTGACTGTGTTTTTAGTGTCGTCGTGTGGAATGTGGGGAGCTGTGTCAAAGATGTCTGGCTGAGGGAGCTTGGTCTGCTGCATCCGGTGGGCCCAATGACCACAGCCCTGACTGGAGCTGTGCCCGAAGAGGAAACTCCGTGTGCGGTCTGACAGGATGCAGAAGTGGAACGGGTTAAGCTAACTGCTAGCCCATACTCCTGGACAGTGATTTTTTGTTGTTGTTGTTTAGTTGTGATACGTGTTAGTTTGGATATATGTGGTCTTGTAGTTCTTGCATGTGTTTTTGTCTTTGTGTTGCACTAATTGTGGGCTGAGGGAAACGCTGTTTCGTTTCCTTTCATGTGCACAACTGCATGAAATGAAACGACAGTGTTTCTGATTCTGAAATGTCTTCATCAATGTTTGTTCCCTACATTTTAGGAGGAGGCACCTCCTACTGAGATGCCAGGGCCATCAACGGCTGGAAGTGGTGACCATGTAAAGCCAGGTGAGCCCAGGATTTCTAAATTCCTGAAATTATCCAGTATGGAATACACCATCTTCACTGACAGCGAGTTGGAGCAGGCGAGGCGCTCATACTTCGAGGAACAAAGGCTTGGAAAAGCCTGATGTCACTTTATCCAAAGAGCTTTTCTGCCGCCTCATCTGAAATACAACGACCAATATGATCACCATGGCACGAGCCCCTGAGGACTGCCGCTGCCCGACAAAACGTGAAGTGATCTCCATGGCAAAGCGCTTAGTTGAATACTACCCGATGATCAAGGACAGGTCACCCGACAGAGAGTGGGTGCGTCCCATTTTTGTCGGTGATTGTATTGGTTGGCTAAAATAACCATAAATGACTCAACGCAGAGGAGCCGTTTAAACGTGCTTTATTCGTGCTCTGCTAGGCACTGCCGTAAATAAGTTTATGCTAACTCCTCTGGGGGTCACTGTCGTAATAATGAAAACGAATCTACAACACACCACCGGAGAATAGCCACTTTCGAGAGGTAAGGATCTGTAAGATCTGTAAGCTAAGAGGGACAGGTATGGATCTGTATCACTCTGTGCACACTTCTTCAGAAGTCTTTTTATGATCTGGACCCCTTGTCAGCCTTCCCATTTGCTTGTGGGCACAGCAGACTGGAAGTTGTGTGGCTAAACCCATAATGTTTTGCAAACTGCTTAAATTCATGACAAGAAAACTATGGGCTGTTGTCTGTAACCACCTCTTGAGGAATGCCGTGTCTAGCAAAAATTGACTTCAGATGAACTATGACATTTTGTACTTAAGTCATTGACAGTAGAGCTACTTCTGGGTAATTTGAGAGGTAGTCAGTGGCTAACAAATATTCCTTTCCATTGCAGTAGAGGAGATCAGCTCCGACCTTCTCCCATGGTTTTGAGGGGATCTCAGACAGAATCATTGGCTTTTTGGTTTGCTTGTAATGAAACTGGAGGCATGTGTCACAGTTGCCAACCATTGTGTCTATGTCCTCATTCATGTTTGGCCAATAGATAGCCTCTCGTGCCCTGCCTTTACATTTCTCTGCCCCTAGATGCCCATCGTGCACCCTGGTCAGCATCTCTTTACGCAATGAGGTAGGAATCACAATCCTATTACCTTTGAGCATCACACCATCCACCAGTGAGAGCTCAGACCTGAGTGGGTGATACTGCTTGCATGAGCCCCTTTGCTAGCCATGCTCCATGTTTTCCATTACTTTGGAGAGAATCGGGTCTTTGGAAGTCTCCTCTGCTATTTACCTTAGCTGTTGATCAGAGGCAGGGAGTGTGTCCGTCACCATGTGAACATGCAGAGCAACATCCACCTCAGTGCTGCTACAGCACACCTGAGACACGACTGGAGTGGCACGAGAGAGTGCATCAGCAATCAACAAACAAGGCCCTGGCACATAGGTAAGGACAGCATCATACCTTTGTAGCTTCTTCATCAATTGCTGGATGCGAGGGGACATGTCATTCAAGCTTTTTCAGGCAATGGCTATTAAGGGCTTGTGATCTGTCTCAAGAATTACTTTAGCAAGTCCATATATGTATCCATGAAATGTCTCATAGCCAAAAACCAGTCCAAGGCACTCTTTTTCTATTTGTGCATAATGACACTCCGCATTTGTCACACAGCATGATGCATAAGTGACCAGCTTCCAGGAAGCTTCATGCTGTTGCAGCAATACGGCACCAATGCCGTCTTTCGATGCATCAGTTGACACTTTAGATGGCCTGTCAGCTTGAAAAAATGTCAGCACAGGCTCCTGAGCTAAAACACCTTTAATGTCCCCCCCCATTCTGCGTTATGGGCAGCTGTCCACTCAAAGTCAGTCTTGTGCTGAAGACGCTTTCGCAAGTGTGCTGTTCTGCCTGCTAAGTTAGGGATAAACTTTCCAAGATAGTTTACCATTCCAAGCACCCACTGAAGGCCTTTTTTGTCAGTAATGTGTCGGTAATGTATTTTGTCAGTTGGTGTTGGCATGGCTTTGATTGCCTGAACTTTTGACCCATCAGGCTGAGCATCACTTGGAGATAACTTATCCCCAGGAATTGTCAGTGCCCTCACACCAAACTGACACTTTTGCCTATTGTGTTTAAGACCATGTTGCTGTACTCGTTGCAGCAACTGTTCCAAGTCTCCGATTGTGGTCCTGTATTGTAGAGCCCCAAACCACCAAATCATCGACATAGACTTGGACCCCCTCCAAGCCCTCGATGATGCGCCCCATTGCCTTATGGAACAATTCTGGAGCCGAACTAGTCCCAAAGGGTAGTCTCTGGAAGGAGTACCTCCCAAAAGGAGTATTGAATGTACAAAGTTTTGCACTTGACTCATCCAGTTTCACTTGCCAGAACCCATTTGATGCATCCAGTTTAGAGAAGAGCACCCGCCATTTCACTAGCTATTTCTTCACGTTTTGGAATTTGGAAATGTTCCTGTTTGATGCAGGCATTGAGGTCTTTTGGGTCCATACATATATGCAGCTCACCACTCTTTTTTTTCTCACGGACACCATTGAATTGATCCAGTCAGTTGGCTCATTGGTTTTCTTTATCACCCCCAAAGCGACCATTCTTTCCAACTCCTTTTAGAGGCCATCACATAGGGGAACAGGAACCCGTCTTGGGGCATGAACCAGAGGTCGTGCATTATCAGTGAGTGTAATTGAGTGAACAAATGGCAAGGTACCAAATCCAGAAAAGACATCGTCATATTGGCTAACAATCTCCTCAGAAATACTGCTTGGCTCCGTTATAGCATACACACGCTTAACCAGGCCCATGTCCTCGCATGCTTTGTCTCCGAGCAATAAATCATGATCCTCTGGAACAATAATAAATGGGTGTGATTTGCATTTGTCTTCCACCTTGACAGTGAGTTTGCAGGTGCCATGTGTTTGAATGGCCTGTCCATTATATGCTTTCAAAGCAATTTCAGTCTTTGCTACAGCCCACCAAACATGCCTCTTTGGGGCCCATGTGGGGCCACTGCGGGCAGGAACAGAGAGCCCACTGTGGGCCCCGTTACTGGCATGAAATGCGGGGCACGTGTGGGCCCCACACTAAAGGCCCCTGGTGGGGCCCCAATGGGCAGCCCACACTCAGCCCAGAGTGTGGGCTGCTGAGTGTGGGCTGCCCACACTAAGCAGAGTGGGCCCTCAGTGGGACCCATTGTGGGCCCGCAGCATGCCCATAGTATTCCCACACTTTGAGCTGGGAGCAGTGGTCCCACACGGGCCCATAGTGCCCCATGTGTACCTGGTATGCTATTGACATTTATTGACAGCCAGCTCAAACAAAAAAATGAAGAAAATATAAATTATACGAAGAAAGAATTTATTGAAAATTGGAAACAATTGGAATTGAAAAACAAAACTATGTACCAAATTAAATGCTTTTATAAAACAGAACAACAAACATAGAACCACATTTGAACACAATAAGAACATTAAATCTAAAAAAAACCCAAACATTAAATCTATTTATTTTTTGCTCCTTCCTCCGTCTCTATCCCTGGCATTTCTGAGCCACATTTTGATGGGAGCTTCCACCTCGGATGCTGTGGCCCGGCTGCTTTTTGTCACAGCATCTGAAGAAAACAACAATTGAAATGTAAGTGCACAGTATGAGTTAGCCACAGGTGGAGCATTTAATCTAGCCTGGGATTCCATTCACCTGTTGGGGTAGAGGCAAATCTTGAACAGAGATGTCTCGAAACCTGGGCAAGTAAAGCCAAAATTATCTGTATGTGACTGTGTTTTTTTTATTTAGGTAAACTGACACTTTGATTGTTCCATGGACTCAGGTGGGGCAAAATTCAAATTAAACTACCCAAATCCAACTTCTTGGAGTATTTAAAGTAATGAGGATTGACACCACCTCGTGACCAAGCCCAAACTGAACCAGGGCTATAGGCTATATTTACTTGTGTACAGCTAGAGTGATGGAGTGTGTCAAGTTTATTACAGCACACATGCATATGTCAGATGTATTGCAGACTATATGAGACTACAATAAGCTGCTGTGTGTGTATGTTCGCTAAATTTCTGATGGTTCAAAATGATTATAACTGTAAAGTTATGAGTAATAGTTAATCTGTAATTAAGTTGGTTAAAAAAACAGCATGAGCTGCTCTATGGGAACATTTAAGGGACAAAAAAATTAACAAAAAAAACTAGTGTTCTTTCTCTTAACTATAATATGAAACAGCTGCGACAAACCAAAAAGTTGAGACGGTACCTGTCTTGTTGGATGGGCAGTTTTAGTTAAGTATGGGAAGGATCGGTTATACCTTGGACAACTTGTTTACATTTTACTGTCATTTTTGCAGACGTCTTGACTATATGCAGCATTGGGCATGGGCGGTAAATAAAAAGTTTGAGTACCGCTTACCCTAAAGCAACTGTACTGTCAACAGGGGGTTGACCTCAAAGGTCAAAACTGCTGTGGGCCCCGCATGGGCTAACCACATGGGGCCCATGTGGGATTAGTGCGGGTTTGCCCCTGCCCGCATTGCCCCACAGTAAACCCACACCTACCCACAGTGGGCCCGCACGGGCATGTTTGCTGGGAGTGGGTCTCCAGTCCAAACTATCAAAATCCACAATGTTAATCAAATTGGCTTTAGTACACGTGTGCAGTTTTAAGAAGAGAGGCGCACCATTTACTTCCAAAGATGCCACCCAGTTATCGCCTGTCACTGCATTAACTGTAGGTGTATTCAACTCAGTTGTCACTGTGCCAACAAAAAACAGAACAATCAGCTCCTTCCACAACGTTAATGTTTCGCCTCATTGTCTTTCCTTTTGCAACACAAATCCTTGCAAAATGACTGTTCCCATTGCATTTCAGACATATTTTGCCATAAGCTGGACACTTGCCGAGCCTGATGACGTGTACCACATCCACTGTAATCAAAGAGCTTTTCGCTGCGCTCCACTGAAAAGTTGTTCTCGGGACGCTCTCTTGTGTATTTATTAAACACATCGACAGAGGTACTTTCCATATTCAAGGACGATTGAAGAGTGTTTGTGCTGAATGTTTTCATGTGAAACTGGGCCAATTCACTTGCCTGACATATCCGAATAACCTCATCCAAAGTCAGCTCAACCTCCCTCAACAGGCGCTCTCTGACTTTTTGGTCGTTTATTCCAAAAACAATTTGATCCCTTATCATACATGAAGTCAGATCAGCAAAACTGCACGTGTGCGCTTTCAATTTTAAATCCATTAAGAACACGCAGGGGCGAAAATTTGATATCAACTTTGGGGGGACAATTACATGAAATGTTCTCAAGCGCAATTCCTGAGGGGGACACCAAAAGTACTGCTGTAAACCAGGGGCGAAATATTGGGGGGGGGGTGTATATATCATATTGTAACGTTCATGGGTAAGTTAACACGTTGGTCCTTGACTAACGGGTCGGACCCTTTAGTCGGCTGGTTTACTTGTCGCTTGCGGAGCGGGAGGCGCGGGTTCGCGTCCCGGCTGCGGTGCCGGCCTCCCAGACTGCCCCCGGATTCGCTACAATATTTTTCCCAAGTTGGGGGGGGGGGTCGTGTCCCCTCCGTCCTCCCCGGGATTTCCGCCTATGAGAACACGTCGAACTTCTCCCCTTGCTCCTGCATACAGCAACGGGACACAGCATTCAGTCTCGTTTTTTTGGGGGTTTTTTTGGCGAACAATAGGCATCAAACTGCTGCAACACCATATCAAAACTGTTCCTGTCGTCCTCTGAAGCAAATATGGATGTGTTGTACACATCGATGGCTTGTGGACCCGCAATCGTAAGTAAAAGCAATCTTACGTTCATCTGCCTTGTCGTGGGCGCCAATGGCGGACAAGTATAGCATGAATCGCTGTCTAAACGCTCTCCAATCGCATCGACATGGCCTCCCAACTGCAAACCTTCAGGTGGTTTTAAACAATCCGTTGTTGTTATTGCCGTCGCCAAGACAGTTTACTCCTGGTGCCATGTATTGGTTGGCTAAAATAACCATAAGTGACTCAACGCGGAAGAGCCGTTTACCATGCTTTATTCGTGCTCCGCTAGGCACTGCCGTAAATCAGTTTATGGCAACTCCTCTGGGGATCACTGTCGTAATAGTGTATACTAACCTACGACAAGTCACTACTGTGACGACGGCTTCTTTCCAAAGTATAGGGACTTTCCAGTGTTATAGACACCGACTGAACAGGTAACAAAACATGTTACACTCCTGCTGAGAAAATCCAGCTCCTGCTGTTCTCCGGTGGTCTGGCTGGTCTTTGGTGATTATTGTATTTTGAAATCACGTCAGGACACAGCGCTGTCGCTCGACACAACCTCTCCGTGGCATGGCATTCTTTATTTAGACTGACACAGCATCAAAGGCAGACCCGACCAAACAACCCAGAGCCCGCAGGCATCACCAATCGATCCCAGCACAATAGAACAGCACCAAATCAAATGCAGCACTGTCGATGTGTGCATACATAACATTCCCCCCCCCCCGGCAGGATTTCAAACATGAAAGGTTGACACAAAGTCCTCTAGGTGGCCAGGGCGTAAACGTGTGCGAACAGGTCGCGGGGCGGCCTGAGGCTGGGCAGGCCGAGGTGGGGAGGGAGATGGCAGGGGAAGCTGAGGCCCAGAAATGTCTGGGGCCCGTGTAGGAGCTGCATGAAGCCCCGGGGCGTCTCGCCATGCTGAGGGAATGGCTATGGTTGTGTCACCAGCTGTGTGTGGCGGAGCTGACACCTTCCGTAGACGACTGGAGTGCCACCGAGTGCAATCGCTGAGGAGGTAAGTGGCTGGGCCCAGCTGACGGGTGACTTGGAGAGGAGAGGACCAGTATGAAGCCATTTTATTGTCCCTGTGGGGCCTGCGGACCCTGACCCAGTCTGACACATTGATGTCTGGCACCCTGGTTCGTTTTGACTGGTCAAACCGTTGCTTCATCCGCGTCTGCTGACGAGTGACTGAGGCTCTGACCCCAGAGGGAGGTGCCTGAGGTGTGGAGGGGCGGAGCCTGTCAAGGGGCATGCACAGTTCCCGGCCTAGCATGAGAGAGGCTGGGGAGACGCCTGTGGTCGAGTGCTGTGTGGCCCGATAGTGCAGCAGAGTGTGACGGATGGCCTGCGTGAAAGAGCACCCTTGGGCCATGTGTGCTCTGAGGCTGTTCTTCAGTGACCGGTGAAAACGTTCAACGCCGCCATTGGCCTGGGGGTGGTAGTACGCAGTGCGTATATGACGGATGCCCTTGCTTTCGAGATAAGCAGTGAACTCAGCAGAAACCAGCTGAGGGCCGTTGTCAGTGGTGATGGCCTTTGGGAGGCCCCAGCGAGAGAAAAGAGAGTCCAGGAAGTCGATGATGATCTGTGAGGTCACAGTGCCGGAAGTGGTGAGTTCAGGCCATTTTGAGTGTAGATCGTAGGCGACCACCATGAAGCGTTGGTGGTGGGGAACTCCATGGATCTCACCACAAATGTCCAACTGCAGGTGTTCCCAGGGCTGAGAGGGCCAGGCGAGAGGTTGCAGGGGTGGGGGAGCCTGGTGGCCAGTCTTGCCACTCACAAGGCAGGCAGAACAGTCCTTCACCAGAGCCTCAATATCTCTGTCTATCCCCGGCCACCACACCAGGTCTCGGCAGCGCTGTTTCAGTTTCACAATGCCCAGGTGGCCTTCATGCGCCGTATTCAAAACACGTGCACGGAGAGCAGCTGGGACCACTGTGCAAAGCCCACGTGCCACGCAGGTGTCGTTCCAGCAGGAGAGCTCCTGTCTGACTCGGGCGAACGCAGCCAGCTCCTCTGGGACCTTGTGAGGCCAGCCGTTCTGGATGTAGGTGCGGAGCTGGGAGAGGACAGGGTCCTGTTCGGAGGCTGCCCTCAGCTCCTGCAGAGAGACAGTGGCCTGGAGGGGTGTGTGTAGCATTTGGACAATGTCCTTTTCCACACAGTCAGTGTCCGTCTGTGGAGCTGGGGTGGAGACAGAGCGAGAGAGCAGGTCGGCGACAACATTGTCTCTGCCTGGGGTGAACTGCAGGCTGAAGTTGTACTGGCGGAGGCGGTCAGACCAGCGGTGCAGCCTCAGGGGTTTGTGGCCTGTCCCAGATGTGGACAGCAGCGCTGTGAGGGCCTGGTGATCTGTCCTGAGGGTGAAGGAGCGGCCATAGAGGTAGAGGTGCCACCTTTCACAAGCCCAGATACAGGCTAACGCCTCACGCTCACCCACGGAGTACCGCTGCTCGGTCAGGTTGAGGGCACGGGAGGCGAAGGCAATGGGCTTCTCCACACCGTTCTGGGTTTGAGACAGCACGGCCGCTATCGCTGTGGCTGATGCGTCACAGGTCACAAAGGTGGAGCTGGAGATGTCGAAGTGAGCCAACACTGGTGGTGAAGTCAGTTGAGTCTTGAGATCACGCACAGCGTCACTGCATGCCTTTGACCACACCCATGGCTCGTCCTTACGCAGCAGCTGGCGCAGGGGGGCTGTGGTCGCAGAGTACTGGGGAAGAAACCTCAGGTAGTAACTTGTCATACCCAGGAAGGAGGCGACCTGGGCGGCCGAGCTGGGCTCAGGGATGGCCTGAATGGCGTCCACGTTGGATTGTAGTGGAGTTACACCGCTCGCTGACAGCCGGAACCCCACGAAGTCGATGGCTGGCACAGAGAGGACACATTTCTCAGCATTGAGAGTTAGCTTGTGCTTGGACAGGGCTGCGAAGACCATGTTAAGGCGCTTGTCGTGGATTTCACTGGTGGGCCCGTGTACCACTATATCGTCCAGATAAATGGCCACGCCCAGTATGCCAGCCAGCACGGAGACCATGATTTTCTGGAAGCAGCTAGGGGCGGAGCTGAGACCGAAAGGCATCCTGGTGTAGCGAAACACTCCTGCATGTGTCACAAAGGCTGTGAGGTTTCGGCTGCTGGGGTGGAGGGGCACCTGTAAGTACCCCTGTCAGAGGTCGAGCTTGGAGAACACCTCAGAGCCATAGAACTGAGCAGTGAGTTCTTCTGAGGTGGGCAGTGGATACTTATCAGGGACCACTGCCTTATTTACTGCACGTAGATCGACGCAGACACGCAGGCCCCCCGACTTCTTCTTAGCCACCACGAGGTTTGAGACCCAAGGTGACGCGTCCACCGGTTCAATGATGCCAGCTTCCAGCAGTTGTTGCAGCTCGGCGGAGACCCCATCACGGAGAGCCAACGGGATGCGGCGCAGTGGTTGGATGACAGATTTCACAGCAGGGTTGAGGAGAGGTTGATGGGTGAAGGCGGAGAGGCAGCCCAGCCCCATAAACAGTGATGGCCACTTCTGCTGCCAAGGTGTGGCGACAGTCAGGATTGCTGCCCCCCTCGTGTCTAAGAGGGAGAACCCCAGAGCGGAGAACAGGTCCAGGCCCATCAGGTTGGCCCCACGGCGTGCCACATGAAAAACTGCATTGGGCACCAGCTTGGTTCCATAGCGGACAGTCAGTTGGAGAGAGCCAACCGGATCGATTTTGGAGTCACCATACCCACAGAGGACAGCTGAGGGTGCGGACAGTGGCAGTGAACCGAAAAATTGACTGTAGGTATCAACATTCAGGAGAGACACACTTGCACCGGTGTCCAACAGCAGGGGGATGCACACATCATTAATGTTGACTGTGCATGATTTGAACTACACTGGCCCAGAGCTCACCTTGTGAATGACGGCGGTTGAAGACTGGGGGGTGTGGCCCTCTGACCCAGCCGGGGAAGATCGACAGACGTTGGCAAAGTGATTGTGCTTACCGCAGCTACGGCATGTCTGGCCACGGGCAGGGCAGTTCTGAGCCCTTGAAACATGAGACCGAGACCCACAGTTACCACAGGACTGTTGAGGGCGGGGCCGAGAACGCCGTCGTTGCAGTTGCAAGACGTCCCCAGTGGAGTTGGCGCCCGCCTCGCTCTGGTTGGGTTGCGTCCCGAGGGGCAGCCGTGAGTAGAGGGAGGAGTCGTTGGCAGCTTGACTGGAGGTGGCCACTTACTGTGTATTTAGCATAGCAGCACACTCAGCTGCTCCCTCAACCTGTAGTGCGATGGTAATTGCTCTGGACAGCAGCAGATCGTCTTTTTCCAGCAGGAGAGTCTCACGCACCTTTGCGTTGTTGGTGTGTTCGATTAGCTGGTCGCGAACCATCTCTTCCTGAAGCGCGCCAAACTTGCATGAGCTAGCTAGCCCTCGCAAATTAGCTACGTACTGCCGCACAGACTCACCAGGCAGTTGGTGTCGCTGACGGAATATAAATCGCCGAAGGAGGGCACTCTGTGGAGCAGCGAAATGGGTGCTCATAAGTCCCACAGCTTCGGCAAAGCTTGTGACGTTCCCCAGAGACCCGAGCATACGATGACCCTCTGCTCCCAAGCAGTGTAGCAACAGAGCCGTCTTCCTAGCCTGGCTCACGTCGTCGAGCCCTGAGGCGATGATGTAATTTTCAAAATTATGTAGCCAGCGAGTCCATGGTACCGGAGGCTCGCCAGGTAATGCCAGGAAGGGGGCAGGTGGTGGGAGAGAGATATTAGCCATCCTCGTCGCCAATATTGTATTTTGAAATCACGTCAGGACACAGCGCTGTCGCTCGACACAACCTCTCCGTGGTATTCTTTATTTAGACTGACACAGCATCAAAGGCAGACCCGATCAAACAACCCAGAGCCCGCAGGCATCACCAATCGATCCCAGCACAATAGAACAGCACCAAATCAAATGCAGCACTGTCGATGTGTGCATACATAACAGTGATCATACGCTGGTCTCTTGCTAGTCCACACTGATTTAGGTGGTTGGCCTGCCAAATCATCAAAAACAAAAAAACAAAAATGCCCTAAGTTAGTCACCCCATAGACCAGTGTTTCTCAACCCAGTCCTCAAGGAACCCCTACCCTGTAGATTTTCTTTGCAACCCTGAATAGGTACCTGTTTGTAGTAATTCAGCAGTGAATGTCAGAGTTTGCACACCTTGCATAATTAAGTGCTGTGAGATGATTGGTTGAGTAAGTACAAGCAGAGCTACCTAATGCAGGGTTACAATGAAAATCTGCAGGATAGGGGTTCCTTGAGGACTGGGTTGAGAAACACTGCCATAGACCAATTTAAGATGATTTCCACTTTGACCCGTTTACTGAGTTTAAACTGTTTAGGCGGCACGGTGGCCCAATGGTTAGCGCTGTTGCCTCACAGCAAGAAAGTCCTGGGTTGTCCCAGGTCCTTTACGTGTGGAGTTTGCACGTTCTCCCAGTGTCTGCGTGGGTTTCCTCCGGGTCCTCCGGTTTCCTCCCACCATCAAAAAGACTTGCAAGTTGGGGTTAATACCACCCCTAATATACATACTAACGTAGGAACCTCAGGCATGAAAATCACTCACCTTTCGGCGAAATTCGCCGTTTTGAATCCAAAGTAGGTGACCTACGTGAATCGTGTAGATCCGATGAAAAATATTTTTGGGGGGGGGGGGTGTATGGACCGGACATGGAGTTATACACGAGAGCGCGGAGCCATGGTGAGATGGCCTATCGAATTCGAATTCGCCTTTTTCATTGTAAAAGATATTCCCCCTACGAGCGCGAGGGGCCTCGCGTCACCAGTCTTCCCTGGGAAGGTAACGCTACCCGATTGGTTCGTGAAGTGCTCGTGCAGCGAGTGCTTGTGCTGACCGAAGCGATTGCCGGAGCAGCGCGCGGGGCTGAGGGAAGACGACCCTTTGGACTAACGTTAGCTTATTGATGCCTGCCTGACTGAATTTGGTGAGCGTTTCAATCATTTCAATATTTTCTGATGTATAACGTTACTCAGGAGCTCTGTTGACATAGCCTAGTCCTACATGATTTCTGGTAATCTATCACTAGCTAGAGATTTAATAAAGAATCCACGTGTCATCGACGCATACGTTAGCTATATTCCACACAGACAGGTGGAGAGATTTGCGTCTTGTGGAAAATTGTTAGCTAGCTAGTTGGTAGGGTAACGTTAGCAAACGTTAGCTTACACCGTATACGCAGCAGACTAGGTTGTATAGCTAACGTTATCCCACAAAAAGAAACACGATGAACGTTAACTGTTGGCTAATTCTCAAAATCTCTAAAACCCATTTCGGGACATGTGGACTGAGGAACTGGTGCGGTGGGAGGCTGAGGTAACGTTAACGCTAGCTAGCTAATGTTAGCTAGCTTTTTGTGTTCTAAGTTAGCTAACTCACATTGTAGAATCTGAGTCAACAAATTAGCTAACGTTACGTTAGCGAAAGTTAACAATATCATAATTTCACTGTCCTATGTGTATGTGTCACAGGACAGGCTTATATCAAAGAACTGGACTGTAACCGTCGATTTATGAGTGGCGCAAGCCTGGAGGCTCTCTGGTGCCTGGCTGTTCCAGGATCACGCTAAAGCGCAGGCGTGCGTAGCGAAATACATCGTGTAACTTTACCTTGACAGAATTGTGTTGAGTAATGTTAGTCAGTGGAAGGGACGTAATGTTACCTATTAACCTACTATATTGTAACTGTAAATACCGGATACGTTTTAATCTGAAATCCAACTATGTATGTAGGCCTAACGTTGTGTGTAAAACAATTTTCAATTTTACTCTGTGGGTTAGGGTAACGTTAGGCCTATTGTCTAAGTTACTTATCTGAACTTGTGAAACACTCGTTTACACATCTGATTTCAAGTGGACAGATATCTGTATAACATGTAACGTCAGATCCAAGTGTGAACAACCACCACTTATCAATTAAGCTAGACATTAACCCTACTAACGTTAACATTGTTTTTCCAGAATGAGTGTGTTAGGAGAGAAAGATGCTCTTGTTGTAAAACAAGTGGATGCAGGCATCAAATGCAGCTGGAATTGGTCGTGGCTTAAACTAGAAGGGAAAATAAGAGTGAAAGAACAAGAGCTCTCATTCCATCTGTCAGATGTCTTCCGGAAGATCAATCAACAAGGATTTGCACGGTGCATTCTCTGCCAAAAAGATATAAACTACACCCATACACATGTTGTTAGTATTACTATCTTGTTTTGCCACTATTACCCTATATTAAAGCTGGGCTCTTGTGCATTTCATGAGAGAAGTTGTCAGTCTCGTTTCTTATATAGCATAATGTGAACATATACATACTGTCTTGTAATTATGCTTGATTTTTCACTCAAATTGCACCAGATTGATGCATTTAAATATAAAATGTTCAAAATTTTCTTCCGGGGGAGCATGCCCCCGGACCCCCCTAGAGGGTCATATCCTTCTCACCTTTTTCACCCCTGACCCATTTTCATGCCTGGAACCTAATAGGGCCTGTGCCCCTGACCAAGGCAATGGAAAGAAGAACTGCAGCTGGTCCCCAGGTGCTGCAGCTGCCCACAAATTCAGAAAACAAATTCATTGTAAGATTCAGTGTCAAATAAAGCAGCTTTTATTTATTCTTTCACCCCCCCCCCCCCTATTTTAACTGCCTTGCACAGGCTTTCAGTAATTTCCCTTTGATCTGGCCCAGGGCTTTTCCCAGTTTTATTTTTGCACAACATGGTTCTAACACATACTAACTGATCCAGTGTCTCTGCTTATGTTCTTATGTTCATTAGAAAAAATAGGTTCATTATAAAATCTCCCAATAAAATGCATTTAGTGCATTAGTCAAGTCAATATTTCTAACAAAAAACGAAACAACAAAACTCAATACTAGCATCAATATATACATAAATACGGACAGGCTTGTTTTTCTTTCTTTTTTTTTTGTTCAATGTCCTGTCATGGTTCCCACTCCTACCCACAGGTAACTGCTAGATAATTTCCCTTCATTTTTGTCCTTCAATTGAAGCTTGACTTTTTTTTTTGGGGGGGGGGTTCATTTTTCTCCACAATTGTACTTGGCCAATTACCCCACTCTTCCAAGCCATCCCAGTCGCTGCTCCACCCCCTCTGCCGATCCGGGGAGGGCTGCAGACTACCACATGCCTCCTCCAATACATGTGGAGTCGCCAGCCGCTTCTTTTCACCTGACAGTGAGGAGTTTCACCAGGGGGACGTAGCGTGTGGGAGGATCATGCTATTCCCCCCAGTTCCCCCTCCCCCCTGAACAGGCGCCCCCGACCGACCAGAGGAAGCACTAGTGCAGCGACCAGGACACATACCCACATCCGGCTTCCCACCCACAGACACGGCCAATTGTGTCTATAGGGACGCCCGACCAAGCCGGAGGTAACACAGGTATTTGAACCAGCAATCCCCATGTTGGTAGGCAATGGAATAGACTGCCACACCACCCGTACGCCCCTCTTTGATTTTCTGATTCTGCATCTTGGGAATTATACAGTCTGTCCAAGTCCAAAAAAGAAGGGAACCAAAGTGGCACTCTGAAAGTAATTCCACCCAAGGTCATACAGACACTTGGGAAGAGCAAACAATGTAAATGATAAACTGGTTAATAAAAGAAGCGGCATGATTCAATAGCAACAGATGAACAAAGGTAACAAGAGAGTACCTACACTTTCCTGATAAAAAGGGGAAAAAATATATGCAGCACACTTTAATTCTTCACCATTGTAGTAGTCAAATGCACAAACAAAATAGGGCAAATAGTGGCAAATTTGAAGAGGAAGCTAAACCGTTGCGGCAAATATGACACGATAAAGCTTGCAGAAGACTTTTACAAGCAGATGTAAAATCAACAACATCTTGTTGGGTGGCCTGGAGAGTGCTGACACAACATCTCTGGAGCTGTTTCACCTCTAATGGGTTTCTGGGGTTTGAAAGGGCTAAAACACCACTGCAATTACCATGTGTCATTATCAAGAGTAAGTTAAACAAAAACTACTATCTTCAGGTTTGCAGCTTTAAACCCTTCAGAAGAATTATTGTCGTAGGTTTATGTAGTCCATCTCAACCGTCCTCAGCACAGCAACCAGGTAAAACTGACTTACTGTCTCTGTGACAATAATCAATACCTTCCATGAACTGTGAAGGTTGTGGCTGTATTAGCTGGCAGCAGAATAATATGTTCTGTGTGCTCTTATAACCTCTGCTATTGGAACAGGCAGGAGTTGGGAGTAATGGTGACCTCTTTTCCATCCCATTGGGTGGCAGAGGGACAGCTCATGTGAAGCAGACAAGGTTTGATAAAGTGAGTCACTCTATCAAAGGCAAGAGGTAATTGGCAGCCGACCTGGAGTGACAGCAATAATGTGTCTTTAGGTAGTATTGTTGAAGTAAAACGCCAGTGAGGTTTTTGTCACATAGTTTTATGGGTGTGTGTGTGTGTGTGTGTGTGTGTGTGTGTGTGTGTGTGTGTGTGTGTGTGTGTGTGTGTGTGCGCGCACATTTTTGTCTTTGATATTTTCTTCTTCAATATGTCTTTATGCATGCTGATTCGAAGATACACCCTAGAATGCACTGGGACACATAATCAATGATGTTTCCTTTTAACATCATACACCCTCTTCTCAGGTGACCCAGCCAGTGTTGATCAGGCCCTGGCTTGTGTCCCAGCATTGGCATTGGCCCCCTTCTGATCCAAAGCCATCTGGAGGCCCTCTCTGCAGCCCTCCATGGAAGACTTGATGGCTTTCCTTTTAGCAGCCCCAGTGATGCCAAGTAGAGTGTAGAGCTTGCACAGTGAGCGGCCAGCAGAGCGAACACGTCAGGCCAAGGGCTCCGCAGTCTACACCCATCTACAGGCCAGTGGCCACTCTTTCAAGGATGAGGATATATGTGTACATCCTTGATAGGGAGGAACGTTGGTTTGAATGGGGAGTCAAAGAGGTCATGTATATCTTACAATGCTAAACGTGTCCAGATGAACTGGTTCAACTTTTTGTGATTTCCTCACCTGGGTTATTGAGCAGGCCTAAAGATAACTCTCAATATACTTTACATACATACATACATACATACATACATACATACATACATACATACATACATACATACATACATATATATACATTATCCAAGCTGCTTATCCTGCTCAGGGTTGCGGGGATGCTGGAGCCTATCCCAGAAGTCATTGGGCAGTAGGCGGGAGACACCCTGGACAGACCGCCAGGCCATCACAGGGATACACACATACACATACATACATACATACATACATACATACATACATACATACATACATACATACATACATACATACATATGTACATACAGCAAATCAAAGGGGCATTTACATAGACCACAGTGGTGTGAAATGCAAATGAATTATTAGGCAGTAGGCACAAGTAAATGTGAACAACTACTACTACTACTACTACTTTTGGCTGCTCCCGTTAGGGGTTGCCACAGCGGATCATCCGTTTCCATTTCTTCCTGTCTTCTGCGTCT
The DNA here is from genome assembly GCF_029633865.1 of Lampris incognitus. Lineage (NCBI taxonomy): Eukaryota > Metazoa > Chordata > Actinopteri > Lampriformes > Lampridae > Lampris > Lampris incognitus. The sequence continues at coordinate 12,177,345 of NC_079220.1, read as the reverse complement.
TCCTCTGTCACACCACCCACCTGCATGTCTTCCCTCACCACATCCATAAACCTCCTCTTTGGCCTTCCTCTTTTCTTCTTCCCTGGCAGCTCCATATTCAGCATCCTTCTCCCAATATATACCCAGCATCTCTCCGCCACACATGTCCAAGCCACTCAATCTTGCCTTTCTTGCTTTGTCTCCAAACCGTCCAACCTGAGTGGTCCCTCTAATGTAATCGTTTCTAATCCTGTCCTTCTTCATCACTCCCAATGAAAATCTTAGCATCTTCAACTCTGCCACCTCCAGCCCCGCCTCCTGTCTTTCCGTCAGTGCCACTGTCTCCAAACCATATAACATAGCTGGTCTCACTACCATCTTGTAAACCTTCCCTTTAACTCTTGCTGGTACCTTTCTGTCGCAAATCACTCCTGACACTCTTCTCCACTCACTCCATCCTGCCTGCACTCTCTTCTTCATCTCTCTTCTGCACTCCCCGTCCCTTTGGACAGTTGACCCCAAGTATTTAAACTCATATGCCTTCATCACCTCTACTCCTTGCATCCTGACCATTCTGCTGTCCTCCTTTTCATTCTCACATATGTATTCCGTCTTGCTCCTACTGACTTTCATTCCTCTTCTCTCCAGTGCATACCTCCACCTCTCCAGGCTCTCCTCAACCTGCACCCTACTCGCGCTACAGATCACAATGTCATCCGCAAACATCATAGTCCACGGAGACTCCTGCCTGATCTCGTCCATCAAACTGTCCATCACCATTGCAAACAAGAAAGGGCTCAGAGCCGATCCTTGATGTAATCCCACCTCCACCTTGAACCCGTCTGTCATTCCAACCGCACACCTCACCACTGTCACGCTTCCCTCATACATATCCTGCACCACTCCTACATACTTCTCTGCAACTCCCGACTTCTTCATACAATACGACACCTCCTCTCTCGGCACCCTGTCGTATGCTTTCTCTAAATCCGCAAAGGCACAACGTAACTCCTTCTGGCCTTCTCTATACTTCTCAGTCAACATTCTCGAAGCAACCATCGCATCAGCGGTGCTCTTTCCTGGCATGAAACCATACTGCTGCTCGCTAATCGTCACCTTTTCTCTTAACCTAGCTTCTGTTACTCTTTCCCATATCTTGATGCTGTGGCCGATCAACTTTTAAAGCAAACGCGAACGACTGTTTCACAATAATCCAATTGACGATACTTGTAGCACTCTGAAACCACAAACTTTCCCATGCAACGGCAACGTGGTAACGTGATGTGATGAATGTCGAATAGTTTGGATGACAGGTGGGACGCACGGGGGGACTGCACGGACCCTTCTCCCTCAGCATAGGAAAAGTATTTTTCCTCTAAGCCTAAACTTTTCTATCCACCAGGGGTCGCAATATAATTACAAACACAACATCGGAGGGACGTCGGTCCCTCAAAACCTCTCTGTCCGGTTCCCTTTTTGCTTCATTTTTTTTTGGTAATGGGTATATTATTTCCTTACCAAACACTGTTGACTCTCTTATTTCTCATCTATTTCAGGGTATTCGCGTGAGCTCGTCTGTATTCAGCAACGATCAACCCAGCAATTAATGGATTGGCTCATCGCGGGCTTTATGCCTTATGCAACTTCCGAGCGGACAGTGAAACAGTGGTCAAATTACCTTTTCTTTTTTTCAACAAACATCAAAATAACTACAGATGGAAGAGGGTAAGGGAGGCTATACAAAGGGCGCATGGAGACAGAGGAGAAGCAGACCCTGGGTCGGTTCATATTACATCACTTCTGTTTGAGAGGGCAGTGCGACCGTAAACGATTCTGACCGCGGATCAGTTTCACTCAGCCCCCCTCCCCCTTTTCCTCCTTTTTACACAGTTGCACACACCAAATGGGACGGAGACCAGAGGAAACCGTGCTCCTCGCCAGCCAGCAGTAAGCGGTGCGCACGCCAAGACAGATCTGTAGACCGCAAGCTAGAGAAAGGACGGCGACAAGAAAGGGGCTGAATCCAGAAAAAAAGGGTGGCAAGAAGACGGGTGAGACTAAATGTGGAGTCTTTAACGTGGTCGGGGAGAGACAATTGGCTTGTTCGGCGCGAGAAGATATCTTGCTTTTTTCCCTCCCCATTTTGCTCGTTTCTGACATTACCGCCGACCAAGAGTGCGCTCACCGAGCCACATTTCTAAGAGAGCTAGCGGAATGTGTTGCTAGCGAGCTAGCTAACGTTAGCTAGCTAATTAGCTTGTCAGCCATCCAAGACTTGGACTTGCGTCCTTTATTCGGAGAGGCAACGATTTAACGTCATCCCGTTGTCTGGTTGTTACAGCAATAAGCCATATTTCGTGCGCTTTGGGCAGAAGCCTCTCATGGTCACGATGGTCTGTCTGGAATAGTAAACGTCAAGTTAGACAATTAACAATATCACGAGCCGCGGGTGTTGATGAATTGCGAAAGACCAGTTCTACGTAATTAGCCGTTTACGCGTCCGAGGGATAGCCTCAAACCCGCGGCGAGATACCCGAGCCGGGGACGAATCGAAGGAGAAAGAGGGAAAGGTGGAGAAACAAGAGGACTTTCGAGTGGAGACCGTCTGCCGTCCAATGTTAATGTCGACCGACGTTGCATCCATAATGCTACCCGTTACTCGGGGAATCATGGACAGGGAAAGGGACGTTGACACAGCGGCCGGACCCCACGCAAACGCCCCCGGGGGTCCGGCGGCTGTTCGAGGGATGAAACGAGGAGACCCGGAGCCCGACGCTCAAACAGCGGCAGTTCTGACCGATTTAGCCGGGGCGGAGTGCAAACGACCGAGGATAGACGGGACCGGGGTTGTCGTTGGTGACATTGGACAGGTAATGAAGACGATGTAAACAAATGCAGTGCACTTTCTTGACTCTGTGATACATTTTTTTGTGTTGTTTTGTTGCCGTTTTCCCCCCTCCGTGTTTGTCACACTCGTTTGCGCCTTCAATTAGAAGCTTTTGTTCCTTCAGCGTCAGTGAGGCGTGATGATGGTTGGACGGGCCCTCCTCTCATCAACAACATAATCATGCCTCGTTGCAGCAAATAAAAAAAATGCTCGTTTTAAGGGTGATATATGCTAGATAGGTTGGTTAAAGTAAACGTATGATAAATGTTTGCAAAGGACCCATAGGTGTTCTCTGGCTCTGCTTGGTGAGGGAGCATGACCACTCCAAGGCAAGACAAAGGTAATGTGATACAGGCTCCATTGCATTGACTGACAGCGGCACAGCAAAGATCAGTTGAATTCATCTTTCTTGTCTTGTGGAAAACGAGAAAGTGCATCTCACTTTGCAAGACATCCAATTTTTTTGTATGCACATGGATGAAATTCTTCTGACCTGTGATAATTTGCCATGATGCCAAATGCTACTACAGTCAATGCATGTGCCATAAATCTCTCCACGCCCCCCACCCCCAATTGTCGCTAGGTGTTAAAAGAGGGAAGAGGCAGACAAGGATTGGGGGAGGGGTCACCACTGTGAAAGACAAAGAACAGAGCCTTTTGGTTTAGGCTGCAGGAGGCTCAGGGGCCCTCCTCATACGAGTCTCCCCCACTTTCATGACTCGACTGCTGAGACAGCAGAGCAGTGATAGCCATTTGGCTCTCTCCTGTGCAAATGTGTGTGTACAAGAGTAAACCGGGTCATGACAGAAACCTAGGCTACACCTCTCTTCCCCTCTATCCCTGGAACTCTTATTCTCATCCTCTGTGTTTTACTCACACACAGCATGCATCTCTCATTCACCCACACACACTTTGAAGTATTTATAATCCAATAGGGCACAGGACATTTTAGCTGGCGCCCAGTGCCTTACTCAAGGGGGAAAGCGCTAACAGTAGGCAAAGGGTCAGGCAGACTTGCTTCCAGGTCAGTTGCAGGTAATTGAATCCTGAAGAATGGGCAAAATACTTTAACTGACTGTGCAGTTGACCTGCTGCAATGACAAACAAGGCTAGTATTGTGCCATGAAGCCCAACCATTCTCACAGAGGATGGATGCTGATGATGGAGGAAGGTTGCATGCTGCCGGCACAGATGATGTGACAATAAGCAGGGCAGCATTGGGAGGATACTTGCTGCCCATCAGCTATATTGATTGCTTTGCACTGGGGGTCATGCTGGAAATACACTCACAGGATGGAGAGAGGGATAGCGGGAGAATGGATGGAGCAAGGGAGAGAAGGGGTGGATTGACGTGGGGACAAACAGAAAGGCGGGGTGGCTGAGTGGAGAGAGCTGGATGATAGAGAGAGAGGAAGAGGGTTGGATAATAGTGAGGGGGGGAAAGGGAGGGGTTAGAGAAAGGATATAGCTAAATGGAGAGACAGATGGGGGTGGATGGATATGGGGGGAGTAAGGGGGTGCATGGAAGGGGAGAGGCAGGGGGAGAGAAGACAAAAAGGAATCAGGGACTTGGCTATGATTGAGGAGGAGTAGATTATCATGCATACTGTAAATAAAAGGAAAATTATACTGGGGGGATATGCAGGAAAGTATTTTAGGTTAGGAGGATGGCAGCCAATGTACTCTTTAGCTTACCACATGTACAGGATAGGAAAGATGAGGTCAGTGGATGCTCTAATATCTGAATGCACCCAGTAATTTCCATAGTATTCCCATTGAAAGCTAGGGGAGATTGTTGACCTTCTAGGCTGACTGTAAATCAAGACTGTAATAATAATTGAGAGTGCAGTAGACTGTCTGCTCATCTCCATCTTCTCTTTTGTTTCACATCCCCTGCCTACCCCTTCTCTCCCCCTCTGGCTAACCCTTTCGCCCCCCATCCCCCTAGCCAGCCTCTGATTTGTCACATTCAGCCCCCCAGGCTTATTTCCAGATTGCTAATTGACTCCTGGTTCACAAGCTCTTGCTAGGGCCCCTCCCCTTTTCCTTTCTCTGTCTTTTTCTCTCTCCCTCTGCTGTCCCATCTATCTTTGCCATCTTTCATTATCTGTCCCAGTCCCCCTTCCATCACTCAAATCTCCGTAACGTGTATCATTTCACTCCCCTCTATATCCATCTCAACTCAGTCCTCCACTCAAGCTCTTTATATTTGTTTTTCTCATTGTCCCCTTCATCTCTCTACCCATTTCTCTTCTATGCCGTTATATTTTTTTCCTCTGTTCTGTTGGCAGTATTGATGCCTACCCTCGAGGCAATGTCGTGGTCCACTCAGATGCTGTGTTAGTACAGTTCTCTCTCTCTCTCTCTCTCTCTCTCTCTCTCTCTCTCTCTCTCTCTCTCTCTCTCTCTCTCTCATAGCCGATTTGTACTATCGTTGGCAGTAAAGAGGCTTTGTGTGGCGCTAACGAGATCAAAGCTCATTTAGGAGAGGGCATTAACCAGACTGATCGCTTTAACAGGCCAAGGCAAAGGGAGGGGGCCAGCCAAGTGGGGGAGACGTTATGAGTGGACAGATCGCAGAGATAGGTCATTACCAGCAGAGTACAGTTTTAGGTTTTTACTGGCCATCACAAGTAGTTTTCATAACACTGATCTTCCAATGGTAAACGTAGAACACACTCAAGACAGAAACAAACTTTTCTGGCCTGTGGCCGAAATGAAAAATATAGTCTGGTATCAGTGGCAGGACTCGTGAAAACATATTTACGCTATATTTTTCTTCGCCTGACTACCAGTTTATGACATCAAGCGTTTGGGGATACCAGAGAGATGTGTTACTATGGTGCTGGAAGTAAATTGTACTCAATCTAGAAAGGAATTTTTATTTTTATTGTTGTCTCAATGTTTCATTCCCATGAGAGCACACAGCAAAGTAAAGTTAGATGGGAAAAGAAAGCATCCAAACGATATCCGCAGTGTGCTCATCCCTCAGCCTGTAGAATCTTATCCAATACATTTGTAGATTCTTAGTTAATCTAAACTGATGTGTTTTGGGCGGTGCAGCTGCCCATTGCTCCTATACAATAGGATGGATTAAATGCAGAGAACAAATCATGACAAATAGTGTCCCTGATTCCTGAAATTCATTGTAAGAATACAGTGTTGAATAAAGTGGGTTTCATTCATTTCATTCACGTCTCCATGGTCAGCAGACTCTAAAATGGTTGGGATTACACTTTGAAAGCAAGACATTACAGAGCAAAATTACTGCACGTAGGGAAACGAGCACATTGGGATTGTTGAATTTATAGTTTACAGACGATAAGTTTTGTGTTTGTAAAAATAAAGGTGAGTTAGACACCTACCCACCTCATTTTTTTCCTCTCTAGCTGTTTAATGATTGTCTCTAAACTTTGAGCCGCAGTGCAGCGGAATAACTCCTGACCTTTGAACCAGCAGAGATAAGCGTAACATTTTTCCGACCAAGTTTGTCTTTTTTTTTTTCTTTCTTTTTTTTTTTTTTTACAATAAGAGAGCACAGGTCTCAGATTTCCAAGTTCCAACAGCCAACTCTTTTCCTCTGCTGATGTGGTCACCCCCCCCCCCTCTACTTGCCCGTCCCAATCCCCGACTGGCTCCACCCCAAGTCTGCTCCTAAACTGTCATATTAACTTCCATTTCTGCTTTCACTCAACAAACATACAGACGTGGATCAAATATCGGGTCTTCCCATCGTTCTGCACCTCGTTTTGGTCATCCACACACCATATGGGCTATACGAGTGGTGGCTAACCATGTGCCACGGAGAGCCGTGTGTATGCAGGTTTTCATTTCAACGACCGACTCCACACCAGGTGATTTCACTGATACATTCTTCTTCTTTGGTTGAAGGGTTGCTAATCAGTGAAATCACCTGGTGTGGAGTCCGGCTGCAATGAAAACCTGCATACACATGGCTCTCCATGGCACATGGTTAGCCACCCCTGGGCTACACCACCAGCAGCCCCACCCCTCCAATTGCCTTCTTTCTTCCATAACCCCCCCCCCCACCACCATCTGTTGACCTCATGTCATTTGCCCCCACCCCCCTGCTGCCCCCTCCCCACCCATTTGCTCCACCAACTCCCCCTACTTCTTTACTTTTCCTAAAATAGCAAGTTGGAGAGAGAGAAAATAAACGAGAGACACTGTTGTTGGGTCCTCTATACACAGAGAGGGAGAGGGAGCGACTGACTGGGTGTCTGTGCTGTTCTGATCCCTGCCAGTGCAGTCTGAAGCTCTCATAGTCAAGCAGCCTTCAAAGGCTGCCCAAACTCAGCCCCACCTCACTCGGTAACTGCAGGGAATTAACTAAATGGAAACTTGTTAAATTACAGTGTGGAAGTATTGCTCTTGACTGGGATGGGCCCACATTTTGCAGAACGGGGTTGAAAATCATTGCAGACAAATATGGGCATGTAATGTATACCTTAAAGGCAGGCGGTCATGTAATGTATACTTGGCAACAGTGCCATGTGGCATTAGTGTGTGCGCACATGTACACATTGAGTGTGTGCAAGTAACAGTGTGTTTGAAAATTCGGTATCAAGTTCACCCCCCTTTCCCCGCCTCTTGAGAAAATATAAGTCACATGACATTCTTCAGAGTTGACTCATTGTCTCCATTTTGACGTTGTTGTCTCACTTTTACTGCTATACATTTCTTTCTTCTCCCTCGGCTTTGTCCCTCTTAAACCTCACATTCCTTCCGCTGTGTTTCTCTCTGTCCTTATTTTCACATTTCACGTCGCCCATCTCATACTCTGTTCCTCTTTTTGTCTTCTCCCTCCATCCCCCATCCATCCTTCCCGCTCCCTCCCTCTGTTCCTCAAGACAGATTGATTCCAGATGTTGCAAAATTCTTCCCTTCCCTCCCTCCTCCTGTTCTCAAACTCCTCCCCCCTCCCCCTTTCTTCTTTCCACTCTAGCCTGTCTACTAACAAAAGCATTTTCAACCTATAATTTTTTTTGTGGCTGCATTGGTCGGGGATAATTTTGGTTTAGAATTCAGCTGTAGCCCTCAGCTTTGGTGCTAGTGCAGTCAAAGGCAAGGCTTCTGTACTCATTTTGACACATAATTTGAAAATTGCATTAATTCTACTCATTGAAACATTGGCCCCAAAACTCTTTTCTATTTTAGAGTCTCTACAACTGCTAAATTCTATTCTTTTTAATGAATGTGGCGAAAAACAACTTTAACGTCTCCAGTACATGAAACCCAAACCACACATCTTTGTGCTTTGTAATGTAGTGCAGCGTTTATGTTCCTTTTACGTTATTGAATGTGTACGTGATATACGAATTATTATTTTAAATCCTGTTGACATTGCAAAGGCAGTGCAGATTCAGAAGTTCATTATGCTCCTTTGCCATCTGTGGTGTGATGAGTACCAGGATTTTTTACCCTTCGTGTTGCTGAATATAGCCCTGTCCATTCCTCTGTAAAAGTGACGCGTTGAGAGTGTTCCCCCTGGGGACGAGGCACGAGGGGGGAAATTGGTTCCAGATGAAACAGGAAGTAGAGTGGGGGAGACAAAGAGTAGGCTGTTTCAGACGGGGGTTTGGATGGGGCCAGCCTCTGGACACGCATGCACACACACACACACACACACACACACACACACACACACACACACACACACACACACACATACTTGCAAAATATATATTCTCACTCCCATTCTCTCTCGCTCATACTAATACATAGTCAAGTTTATTGGCTACACATCTAGTCTTTGTTTGCAGAAAGAAAATTGTCTCTACCGTATTCTTCCTTTCTTTACATATTCCAGTGGTATCCCCAGTTTACTTCTTGGCAGACCTCATTCTCTTCTTTCTCTCTTTGATCCTCTCCCTTATTATTATTAACCCCCTTCATCAAATCCATTCATTATCATTGTTTCTGACTTGTACATTTTACCCATAGGCCTTAAAAGTTCTAGTCTTCTTCAAAAGACTGCTGTGATGTGGCCACAGGATCTGCTTTGCTAGCCGTCTGTCTCTATGTTAGGGCAATCCGTGCATCTCCTCTCTGCTGTTGCCATGGCACCCTGAGTCAAATGCGTCCTCTTGATTGGCTGAATGAAAGAAAGCAGGAAGTGATTCCTGCAGCAAGCAGCTCGAGGTCAGGGCAAGGAGGTTATGTTTGTTGACACTCTTCAAAAGACACAACTGCCCTCCTCTTCACTGCACCATTCAGCAGCCCTCATTCAATCTGTATCATTGAGTGGAGGGGAGTGCACGCCAGCCAAGTGGATATGGGTGAATCTGAAACTTTTTGCTTACTTCCCTACTCTCGTAGATGAACCATAGATGAAGCATTATCGCTTCTTGAGATGAACAGCAATCCTGTCTCCCTGTTCTTCTATCCGGTCCTGAGACCTCTTCTCTGCCACTCTTTATAACACTTTTACCCGCTACTGCTCTCTTGTGCATGACAGCAGAGGCCTTAGTCTCACTGCATGGTTGTGTTTTTTTCTCTGGGGCGAGGGGCATGCCAGCAGGCTAGACTGTACCAGTGTCATCTCTCTCTGCAACTGCTATCAAAACATCGTCTGGTTAACTCCCTATTCTAGCTCTCCTCTTGCCCCCTTTCTCCTCCTTTTCAACAAGCTCTGCAGCAAACAATGACGCTTGTGCTTCGGGGTGGGGGGGTGGGGGATGACTATAGTTAAGGGGGAATGATGGAGAGAGGTGAGGACAAGAGAGAAATGGGGGGGGGCCGAGACAGAAATAATCTAATTAAAAGTAATTATGGAGCAATCAACCACAACACTGGTTTCTGGGACAGGGTTGTTTGGAGTGGGTCCGGGGGTTTGTTCTCTGTGAGCACAGTACGATTAATATAGTCTGGCTGGATATGGACAAGAACAAACTGCAGGGGTGATTCAGTCACTAGTCAGTGATGGTGCTGGAGGAGTAAGCGCCTAGTTAACTTGACAGGTTAATAGCCAACTTCAGTCATCTTCCCTCCTTGAGAAAGTGCCCCCTCGCCTTCTGTGAATTTTGCTTGTTTACAGTGCAGTATTGTTGTTGGCTTAGTGAAGGAAAGAACAGTCAAAAAAGGCAAAAACTATCCAAACTGTTCCCGTATTGATATTGGTTTTTAAGAGCAACAGCAGGTATCAGAAGTAGTTAAATTGTTGGATTCTTTGGTTCTCAGGTATTTTATTAGCCTGAGGTCATATTTAAACAGAAAATGCTTTTTTTGTTTTCTCCTCTGCTCCACAGGGGGGAAATGTGCTTTCAGTCATCAAAGAAAGGTATTAAAGATATCTTGGAATCAAAAAATGTGGAAACAACAAAGCTGCGAAACAAATCACTGACAATAACCAGCTCTAGCCTACCACAAGCCTAGCACAAGCTGTAGCCTAGCACAAGCCTAGCACAAGGCAAAAGTTTTTCTCTTGTGAGCAGTGTCAGGTTAAAGGTTGGTGCAGTGGTCGTGTGTTAGTGTGCAGTTTTACCGAACTCTAAACTCTCTTCCAGTTAGTGTCTGAATCCTAGCCACTTTACGCTCTTGTTTTCATTTTTAATCCCTTTCTTCTCTCTTCTTTTCTTTCTCTCTCCTCCCTTCCCGTTGTCCTTTTTAGAACAACGAGCCTTTAAATCCCGGTTTCCATGGATACCCGCCTCACAGTCAGGTAAGACATTAGTGGCTGCGAGCAAACCTTTGTATAAATAAACTGAAAAATAATGTTATATAAAAATCCTGCAACCACTTGAAGTCATGCTTGAATTTAGCCTCTCAGCTGCTTAAGTCTCCTCAAAAGTGAAAGCAGGCCTTTATTTCAACCAAGTATAACGTCACACAATTTATGAACTTGTTTCAAATTAAAAGCCCTCATAGGTTTCATACAAGTTTGTTTTTTTTGTGTTTCATGTAGGTTTGTTTTTTTTCCCGCAACTAAGCGACCAATGAAAACTTGGTTGAGTGAGACTCATCAACTAATGTTCAGTCAACTATTAGGGGTCAACCCTACTTTCCATGAAAAAGTACTGGTTTGTAAAACTGTAACAAAATGTCAGCATTTTAAAAAATAATAGTAGTGATCTTATCTGCTTAGTTGGCAAAATGATAATTGGATCCTCTGTATTTTAGAAACGTTAAATGATGAACTTAAGGTAATGATTTTTTCCAGTCAGAATGAATAGCTAGCATTTTGGAGATTAGCTCATTTGAGCGGCAGATTGACCGCTAGTGTAGTGATCGGCCTCTTCTTTCATGATTGTTGGTTCTTTGGCAGAATTGGTTCTGTTGTGCTAATTTACCATCACCTTGACCATTGTTAACCGCTGTAAGGGGTCTTTTCTGCTCCGCTACAGCCTGTGGTAGTTGACAGATGAAGGTTCTTAGCAGAGCTGATAAAAGAGGAACTGGTAACGATTGATCTTTTCTTTCAAACGCTTGACCCTCAGAAAGTCGAGAGGAATTATATCTCCCCTAGTCAGAGCTGGGCACTCTCTGCATACCCAAGGTTTCGTAATACTTTATCTTTCTTTTATCCCTCTCTCTCTCTCTCTTTTTCCCTCTCTTTCTAAGTGCCTCTCCCTGCACATCGCTCTCAGTAATGAGTGCCTTATGTGTGCAGTGCGGCGGCAGGGTAGCTGACTGTTCTCTTATCTACCTCCAAGCAGCAAAGTACAGAGGCTCAGGCCAGCTCAGCACGCCATTTGTGTCAATGTGTGTGTGTCTGTGGGAGAGAAAGAGAATATGCTAGTGTGTCTTCCAATGTGTCAGAGCATGTGACACAAATGGGTGCGCACGTTTGTGTGAGTGCAAACGTGCGTGTGTGTGTGTGTGTGTGTGTTTGCGCACCTTTGCCTGAGCAGTTGTGCACACATGCAGGCGTACGCACGCACACACGCACGCACACACGTACGCACACGTGTCTGGCGTGTGTCAGGGATATGCAGCTCTCTGGCAGTGCCACAGGAGGGGGGTGTTGGTCTTTATCCCTACCCACCCCAGTCTCCCTCTCCACACCGCAACATGATAGCTTCTCATAGGCCTCTTCTCTCTATCTGCTCTTTCCCCCCATCCTTTTCTACCTGATCTGCCAGTCCTGCTCTACCCTTGGCTTCTCCTTTTTTTGCAATACAGCTGACTTGGGTAAGCATTACAGTGATGGGATTTTTCAGACAGATTTCAGCATCTTCTGGGGCCGCTGTTCACATCAGTTTTCAAGAGAAGTGTCCTCGCTGTCTTCTTTTTTTGTTTGTTTGTTTATTTTGTCATTTTGATGAAAGACATTATTGGGTTTAGGAGAGAGAGACACAGAATGAGAGGAGGAGGGAGAGAAGTGGTGCAGATGTGAAAAGGAGATGATTATTTTCAAGATGACTAACTTGCAGGGTCTGTAACTGTAGAAAAAGTCAAATTCTCAATTAAAACGGCCCCTTATGTCAGTCCTGGCCCTCGCCAACCCCTGCTTTCATCTGCTTGCATGACAGACACCTGGACAGAGAATACTGATGATCCCCGGTACCTTTGAACACCCTTCCTCACACGTACAATTCAATACTAGCCTAGCACACGCCACATTTGTTTTATAAATGATTTAACAGTCGTCTGCGGTAATGTATTCTGCCCTTGAGCACACATTAGGAGTCTCCAGCACACTAGCTGCTGGTTATCATGCAAATGGAGCTAACTAAAGCCTAGCCTTGACAGGTTGGTGGGTTCATTGCAGCAATGTATTTGTCTTGGTAATGCTCCTGTCTTGTGCTATGTATGCATGTTTGAACTAGGTCTGCCTGTGTCAATATGAGCATGTATGGTTGGCTCATGTGGGTCTCTGCAGCTGTGCACAACCAGGGACATGTGTGTATGCGGGTACACGCTGCTGAAGCTACACATTCCATCTAAAAAGCCCGACATGGGAGGATATACCTATCAAACCTTTGCTGTTTAGGCCACAGAGCACAGTTCTTCTACTGATGTCTCTAGATCATTGCTATATAATGTTATATAGGCCTGGTCAGCTGGTTGTCTTTTGCTTGTGGGTGTTTGTTTGGAAAGGAGAGGATCTTGGTTTGAATTAGCAATGGAGCAAAGGATGGACATAGCCCTTTGTTTGAGTCCATTTGTGCCTCTATGCCAGGCAAGGTGCAGTGAGAATATGGACATGGTGTGTGTGTGTGTGTGTGTGTGTGTGTGTGTGTGTGTGTGTGTGTGTTTATCAGCTTGTTCAGACTGTGTGCTTAATCTGCAGATCATCCCCTATTCATCCTCTCATCCTCCTCACTTACACCCTAATCCTGTCATCCCTCGCTCTTTTTTTTACTCAGCTCTTTATCCTTTTATCTCTCTATCCTATTATCTCTCACTCATGTCCACTGCCCCTCCACCCCTACCCCCCCACTCCACTCCATCCTAGCCCAACCCATTTACCTCGTTCCCACCACCCCACATCACCTCTCTTGTGCTCCCTTCATCCATCCATTTCTCCCTCCCTCCCTCCCTCCCTCTTGATCCAGTTCTTGCCAGCCTCAGCAGATGTCTCAAAGCTTGGCATCAGGGCTTTTTCCGCAGAGTTCAATCCCTCCCATATGAAAATGCGGCACAAGGAACTGCACTCTCATCTCGGCCAATTAAACGCCCCCCAACAATACAGCAGTGGGAAGTTAAGGGAGCTGAGCCTGAGCCAGAGCCAGAGGGGAAAAAGGCGCAATGCAGCGAAATCCAGATTCATGTGCAGGTTAGGGCTGGGATATTAGATACGGGACCGGTGCATTCTCAGTAGTACGAGGTTTCCATCTCTGTGATGACGGCAGCTACAACGCGGAGATGGTGATCTTGGAACAGATCTAGTCAGCTAGCTAGCTTTCTTCCAATGGGCCCTACTCACCGCTGCTTCCTGGAGTTGACAAGCTGCCACGCAATAAATAAATGATCAAAAAAAAAAGGGCTGCAGTGCAGTGGGGGTAGCGTTAACGTTGTGTCGTTCCAGCCAGCCTGTGCGCTCATAGAAGGGAGAATCTTCTTCGTCCTGTCTTCCTTCTCACTCCAAGGCTTGGAGACGACAACAGCAGATTTTGTGACTCCACCCGAAGAAAGAGGTTACATGGATGGCCTGACAGATAGCTGGGCGAGGAGAGGTGCTTTGATGGATAGGAGGAACCGAGACTAAGAGGGAGGGAAAGTTTGAACGAGGGGAGGGAACATGAGGAAGCTAGGGGAGCTGCAGGATGGGTAATGCGAGCAAGTGAATGACAGACGCAACGCAAGAGAAGAGAGGAAGACGGGGAAAGGCAGAAGAGGCTTAGGCTGTCAGGATAGGAGTGATAGAGAGGCCCAGGGGGATCATTTGGGTGAGAGAGAAGAAGACGAAAGGCAAGGAAAGAAAGAGAGGCAGAGAGTGACAGAAACGCAAGGCTTGCTCGGTGAAGTTGAAGGAGAGACACTGGCAAAAGGAGAGGAGGAGGAAGAGGGAGGGAACGAGGGAGAATTTGAATGTGCTGTGTGAGAGACGCGGACAGAACCGCCACGAAAGCTGCTCATGGTCCCAGAGCACAGGCAGAGAGCAGAGGAGGTTTAGGAGGGGAGACGGACAGAGAGGAGGAGAAGAGGGAGAAAGGAGAGCTCATCAGCAGTTGTTCTTCTACGATAGACAATGATGGGGCTGTACTACCCTGCTGTTGTACCGGTAAGTTCACTTCACAAACCAAGCTTCTTTCTGTAAACAAATTTCGGCACAGGTTCAGATTTTCAACATTTGGGGCTAGAAAAAAACACAATTAAGGGATAACGATAGTAAAAATTATTTTTTTTTTAAAATGATTTTTATCTTGACCTCATGAAAGCTCAGTTGTGACTAATGATCTTTTAGTATGCAGTTTGTTTTGATGGGTTTGTTATACTATGGCTCAGGCAAGGCCTCTGTCAGTTGATAGGGTGTCAGCCTAATAGAAGAGCTTGTTCCTGACATCTTTGAAGAATCAAAATAATTGTAATGGCAAAGTACAGGAATTGGAAGCATAACAGGCTTCTCAAGGCATTTCCATAGACTGTTTATGCAGTACATGTTCTATGCTAGTTGTATCCTGGCAGATAGTGGGTGTGCCTGGACTACGTTAGCAATGAGCGACTGCCCGAGGATGAGTGCTGTTGTCTTGCTCTGCCCTGACATGTTTTCCTCTGTAGTCCCGTGTTCACAAGGCCCCTGTTGGAATTGGGGATGTATGTCTGGTGCTGCAATGTATGTAAAGAAGCAAGGTAGCAACTGCTGCACATGTCTTCTTAGATTAGCCATGTTAAGAGGTTGTGTGCCTGTTTGTCTATGTGGAGGGGGCAGACATTGTGGGTTCCTGTCTTGCTTACTGAACAGAACACCATGTTATATATGTGTGTGTGTGTGTGTGTGTGTGTGTGTGTGTGTGTGTGTGTGTGTGTGTGTGTGTGTGTGTGTGTGTGTGTGTGTGTGTGTGCGCGCGCGCGCGCATGAGGACATGCTGGTATAGGGGGATGGAGGATATGATTTGGTTAACCACTTCTCTGTTGTCGTCCCAGCTGTCTGTGTAGTTGAGTAGTTGTCTGTGTCTGGATTGAGAAAGACAGGTGCCAAGGCACAGCAGTTGTTACTATCCACTACAGTACTATCCCCCCCATCATGGTAACACACACACACACACACACACACGCACACACACACACACGCACACACACGCACACAAAGGTCAAGGCTCTGAGCTTCTGTGGCCTTGTAGCTGATTGGCCAGATAACCATTGGTGGAATCTCCCCCAAGAACATTTAAAACACCAGCACTCACATTTCTCTCTTTCCCTCGTGAGCTTTTTCTCCCTCCACTCACTCCCCCCACTATTTTCCTCTCCCCGCAGGCTAGAGCAGCTGTTACCTATTCAAATTTTTCCTCCTCAAAAAGACTGACACCAAATGGGAGGTAGGGGAAGTAACTCAAAACGTTCATGTAGGAATGCATTTAAAATATAAAACGCCACCAGCCTGCTACTGTGCCCTCTGTCTCAGAAGAAAGGTCACTGGGAGTTTGTCATTGAGATTTTCTTTAGTTAGTCAACACCTTTCTATAGAAAAGGGTATATTTACAAAGGGTCCATCTGTGCGCTTAAGCGTTACAGCTAACTCCTTCGTCCCTGTCTCTCTCTGTGCATTATAATTATGTAAATATAGTTTATTCTCGCCATTTTCCAGTCTGTTGACACGGCAAACAGCCAAATATGTCAGAGTTGACACTGCTAACTTCATTGCAGCAGAACAGCGTAGTGTTGGGATACAGTCCTTCATTTTCAGTGCCGTGGGGTTCGGGCCCTTGTGTTGACAAGTGTCACTAGACATGAAAACCCCAGCAGTGCCAAGGATGCTGCTGCTCTATTGCTGACATTGCACCTTGCACAAAAAAACCCAACCCACCATTTGGTGATCTATTTATTATTATTTTTAATATTATTATAGCGTTGCATGGTGTGTGGCAGTGAACGGAAACCGATATTTGGTCTATCAAGGCCGCCTCACTCTTCTGCATGGTGCAGTTTTCCCATGTTAAATCTAAACCTCCCTGCTTGGTAAGCCACCAGCGGAGGACAAGGCTTGTAGGAATTTGCAGGAGAGCCCCACCCAAGCATTTAACCCCAAGGGATATTTACATTGGTCTGTTTGTAGCTAAACATAGGAGAAAGTGACAGATGCAAGTGCATATGTGTAGCACACTCAGCCTTACCTGTTACTGCGCATTTAGTACCAACACAAAGTGCTGAGCTGGCAAGTTTAATCTACATGTGTTGCTGCGTTTGTTCGTGTAGCTGTGCATACATGAGGGGCTGACATACACAACAAAACCACAGGCACAAAAAATGCACTCAGGCGTACCTGTTATCTGCACATTTAGAGCAGTACAAAGTATAGCACTGGTGGTGTTAGTGGCCTAATATACTGTGTGACGCTAGTCCACCCCAAGGTTGACTGTTTTTTAAATGGCTATCCAGACCTCACGGCCACCAGTATTGACCACCAATAATCTAATATTGAGCACGTTTGCATAGAAACCAATAACCCAGTACTGGGAGGAATGGCTTAAAACAAATAATTTGATTAAAAGGCAACAACAGTTTGAAATATCCCAATTTGTTAAACTACATCTACATTATTCTTGTAACGGTTGATGGTATGTTGGTTGTTCCTGTTGTCCACACTTGGTCATGGCATTAACAGTCCTCAAGCAAGCATCCTGTTTTTTAAACTGATTTTTACACATTATTTCAGAACACTAAAATGTGAATGTTCCTACTTGCCATCCTCGGCCAATATGCCATGTCATGGACTCACGATTCAAACTGAACAGGTGAACAACTTCATCAACTTTTATCACAAATGAAGAATGGAGTAGATTGAACAGAGAGGAACAAGAATAGGACACTGTTGTCCTAAAGTTGAGCTTTTGCTTAGTCATCTTCAACATTTTATTTTATTTTTTTTTCAAATTTATGACGATCTTACTGTGAAAGTTCTCAGGAAGTCCCTACTTCTACCCAGTCATGTAATTTTTAATCTTTATTTGCACTAAAAATTCAAAATGAAGTCATTCACTTGTGTACGGTTTGAAATGCGGACACCGTGGAGGCATATGATAAATGTATGCCTAATTGATTATAATGATGTACCAGTGTTTCCTTAAGATTTTTTTTTTTCAGGCCTGTGGTACGAACCAAAAAAACCCCTAAACAAGATGAGGCAAGCGGGACAGCATATTGGCGTGGTCGACTTCGGCCAAATGGCACAGTCCGTAGTTTATATTTATGTTCAAATTTTTGTTCACTTGGTAAATTCAAGACTTTAAAAAAAAAAGTGATCACAAGGAGACTTAATAAGCTGCATTTATTGCATACATTTTTAAAATAAATATATATAAATTAATAGGATAATATAAAATAAATGTAAAATAAAATTGCATAAAAATAAGCTGTGTAACGTATGACCTTTGCAAAACAATTGGCGCATCATGAACACAATGTGCGTGATTCATTGCTGCACTTTATCTTCCTTGGCTTGGAGAAACATGTCGCCATGGCATCATGATTATGGACATTTTTTTGGAGAAAAAAAACGTTAATATTTGGTTGTCCACCCCCCCCCCCGTGTTAGAGCTTTTTCACTTTTTATGTGTCGCCATGCTCCTGTTAGCTCACCTGCATCCCATACACTCGTGCTGTCGCTGCGCAGTAATTTAAAGGGACTCGGATAGCAGTGGGGCATGCATCGCGTCGAGAGTTTACCAGGCAGTGACACAGAGGTTGACTCGCGTTTTGGAGCGATGCTGCGCAGAGGCTCCCAAACACCAAATGATTATTGATTTCCGAATGAATGGATATTTGGCATTATTTTTTTTGCATTAAAAAATGTATTTTTGGGCTGGTGGGGGTCCTCGCTGGCCTGGTGGCCTGCCAGTCTGCCAGGCCTTTACAATTATAGGGGAAACTTGTGTACGTTCACTTTGTGATGCCACATAAACAAAACTGACTCATAGCTGTGTCATGTTCACTGCATCTGGTGACCTTTTGCAAGCAGTTTCAAAACGCTTACTTTGTCATTTACATGTGTTAATGAATTGAAAGATTTAAACAAAAATCTAGGTGCTGTTTGTACCTCACCTGATTCTGACCGTGTCCCAGTAATGATAACCCACTAAAGACATTTGCATGTCTGTATTAAAGTAATGCCTTTATCCATTTATAGTCAAGTTATTCCTTTGCATGTAAACAAACTTGTTATTGTCACTGCCACACCCCCCCCCCTTGCGGGATGCAAGATGTTAGGTGTTGCTGTGCAGACTATTACACAGTCACACAAATGCACTCACACTCAGGAAAGGAAAGAAAAAAAACATATTCTGAATGATTGTTTTGCCCAGATCTGTTACAGTGCAGTCTTTAATTTGTGAGGAGTCCCTATGCTGTTTTACTGCTGTTATGACATTGTGACAGTACCGGTGCTGCGGTGTCTCTGTACACACTGTATCCAAGCCTACATTGCAGCAGTCAATCAGTGGACATTAAAGATGTCCTTTTGGTTGCATTTTGTAAATTAAAATTAGCTCCCCACTGATTATGACACAAGTTCAGCACCCACCACCCTGCATCATCCAGGATCTATATGATTATCCAAAGAATTTTTGTGTGAATGAAGCAAAAATGCAGTGCAGCAAACATGTAGAATTGTGAGTCTCATGCAGGGGCACATTTGTAGATTTTCTTTCACAGACAGACATGTTATTGTTATCTGTCATCAGGGTACTGAGCTTTTGATCCATGCTCTCACTGATGGTTGCATGTAACATTGTTGACCTAGGATTTTACCTTATTCTACTCCTGCTCTGATTCTAAATCATAATGGAAATTAGATAGCTGGGCGGCGTAGTGAATCCTTACCAGCTCCATGGTTGCTATTCTGTAGCTGACCGAGCACTCTGACCTCATTGTGGAGGCTGGTAAGCAAAAAGAGGATTTCTCCTTCAGGGGATCAATGGAATACAGCGTTCCTTTTCTCGTTCCTCCATGAGGGCATCAAAACGTCAGTTGGTGTAGTGAGGCTGCAGCGGTAGTCATAACCCTGTCAGATGTGACAACATACCACAGGGCAAAGTCACATAGAGAACAAGACGGTGGTTATGTGTGTTTGGACTGAGATTAACTTTTTCGTCATTTACCAGAAACACTACAGAGACATCAACGTTTCAGCTAAAGGGGTTCACCCTGAGTGATGAAGCCCCACCTGTGATGGGGGTTATTTTTAAGCTGTTAAAGAGAGAGGCTTTTCAGTGCCTCAATTTAGGACTCAAGACACATTAAAAGAAAATATTTACCCTGTACACAAAATATTAAGCCCAAACCCAAGTAAGACGAGCACAATATTTTTTCCAGATTGTTTTTAACCAGACTGGATGGCCCTCAGATTGAAGCAGAGAGTATCAAGTGAGCAAGCATGTACCTACATAGGTTAAAATCTTGAGAGAAAAAAAAGAAAAGCCATTTCTCCCAAGCAAGATTACCACCTGCCAGCCAGAGTCTTTTCTGTGTGGAGTTTGCATGTTTTCCCCATGTCTGCGTGGGTTTCCGCCGGGAGGTCCGGTTTCCTCCCGCAGTCCAAAGACATGTAAGTCAGGCGAATTGGCGATACTAAATTGGCCTTAGGTGTGAATGTGTTTATGAATGTGTCTGTCTGCCCCATGATGGACTGGCAACGTGTCCAGGGTGTTTCCCCACTTTCTGCCCAATGAGCACTGGGATAGGCTTCAGCGCTCCAGACCCTAATTAGGATAAGCGGCTTGGAAAATGAAGGTGAAATTGGTGAAAGGAAATAAAACTGAGTTATGAATTGTGCATAACAGGATGCAACTTAATATTAGGAAGGTGGTGCCATTATGTTTTTTTTCCGCACCGTAGCTCAGGAAAGAAGCTAAGATTTATAGTGTTACACAAATGCCCATCACTGACCCCAAAATGTGAATTAATAGCACACTAAAAGGCCATAGCAGTTCACAAAGAATTGCTATGGACTTTTCGTCCCAGATTGAAATTCCAGCAAGTGAAGAATACCAGCCAATGGTAGTGTTTCTGGCCAAAGAAAGGCTTGTTAAACTCCTATCCCCCTTTAGTCACCAACAAAGAAATTCCTGTGGATTTATTGTACGGTTGATCAGAGTGATTCTGATCCTTGGAGAAAGGGCTGTCAGTGCGATAATGTTGATGACGATGATCTAAACTGTCAAATTTAGACAAAGTGTATGTCACAGGTCTCAGCGGGACTTGAAAGTCGTTGATTTGACAGGCTGCATTATATTAGCCTTGTAATTTGAATCAGAATGAAAGGGGATATGATATCTCTTGTTAGCACAAGTTGCAATCTCAGAACCCATTGGCTATCATCTGACGACGATTTAGCCTCTGGAGGCAGCAGCCAATATTTCAGGGCTTCCAGTGTAGCTGCTGGCTACTTTCTTCCATTTCCTATGAAGACTTCCCCTTCCATGTGCCCATCATTGGGTACAGCTCAAGTCTCTTAATTTAATCCACATCGCTCTCACTTGCATCTTTTCTTTGTGTCTAAGTCCCTCTCATCAGGGATGCATGGAGAGATGCGAGAGGAGAGAAGAAATGAGGAATATGTTGTTAGAGAAAGGAGACGTCCTTTCCTCTGAAGGGTCATGTGAAGCGACGTCCATTTCTGATGATGGCGACACAGATTTGACATAACAGATAGGTTTGCCATCTTCTTGTATTACTTATCAAAGCAGAAAATAACCGGCACTTACACTTGTGCTGTGTCTCCACCATCCGGTTCAAATGTACCAGATGTGCAGGGTGGAGTAATTCTATGTCATGGCGTTCAACTGAAAGTCTTCTGGGAAGGCTGCTCTCTTGTGTCCTCGCTCATGGCTTCTCAGAGATCCCTCCTTGCTCCTCACTCCTGAGAGCAGAAATAAGAGCTTTGGGATGGCCTTCAAAATGGCAACCAGAACTACTTCCGGTTCAATCGAGGAGCGAGGAAACATCAAATAAGAGACTTGAGATGTACCCATTGTTTACAGTCGGATTAGCAACCTGAGACGCGAGAATGGAATTTGATTTGAGAGATGACATCCACGACTGGATTGTTTCATAATTAGTCGACACAAGTCGAACACAAACATCTACTCTTTTTTTTTTTGTGGCTTTTCCCCTTTTTTTTTTCTCCCCAATTGTACTTGGCCAGTTCCCCACTCTTCTGAGCCATCCTGGTCGTTGCCCCACTCCCTCTGCTGATCCAGAGAGGGCTGCAGACCACCGCATGCGTCTTTCAATACATGTGGAGTCGCCAGCCGCTTCTTTTTACCTGACAGTGAGGAGTTTTGCCAGGGGGACATAGCACGTGGGAGACATAGCACGTGGGAGGATCACGCTATTCCCCCTCAGTTCCCCCTCCCCCCCGAACAGGCGCCTCTACTGACCAGAGGAGGCACTGGTGCAGCGACCAGGACACATACCCACATCCGCCTTCCCACCCGCAGACAGGGCCAATTGTGTCTGTAGGGATGCCCGACCAAGCCAGAGATGATTCGGGGATTCGAACCAGCAATCCCCTTGTTGGTAGGCAGTGGAATAGACCGCCATGCCACCCGGACACCCAAACATCGGTACTTTTTGCAGGTGTTTAGGTCCAGATGATATTTCGGCCAATGTGTTCTGCCTCTTCTGCATCCCACATGGACTGTTTACTTGCATCCAAGCAAAGCATGTCCCTGCAGAAATTGCCGCTTGTGCAGCCGTGATTGGTCAATACTACTCAGACTAAATGGAAATGGAAGCCAGAATGCTTCAGATACCAAAATCTTGTCCCAAGTTGTGATACAGCTTGCCTAAACTTTGGCAAAAAAGTTAGATTATTATTGCCATTATTCACCTTGTAAGAATTCAATTTTTTTTAATTTTAAAAAACTGGACACTTCTACTTAAGTGATATGTATCTCTCTGTTTGATGCATTTTATATAAAATATAAAGAGATGACACTAAATTGATTTCTTATAAAACTATGTTAAGAGATTCAAGTGAATAATGTTTTTTGAGCTAGAATAAATGTCCATTTGTTTTTATGCTTGTAATGTTTTCTGTTTTAGGGCCAGTCAGATATTAATCTGTCCACAAGGGACAGCCTTTATTTGATTTCATTAGTTGAAGTCCAGGAAGTAGAAACTGGGGTATTGGCACAGAGGCACCTTATAAGGAGATGGGCTGCAGCCTGTGCTTTTTTGATTGACATCTCAGAGCTTCAGAGGTTCCGAGTAACTGGAGGGGGCCGGTGTCGGCAGTTTATAGTTATAAAATAAAAAAAAGTCCCCTTCTGGCTTCTATCAACTGTGGCAGGCCAGAACCAAGAGAGGAGGGGAAAAAAGGTTGGGGGGGCGTGAAGCGAAGCATACCTACTTCTCTAACCACAGGGAAGGAAGAAAGACGGATTGCGGGAGACTGAAGGGAGATATTTTTATCTTGAGTCCAGTAACGGCTCCTGCAGTAGATACAGATAGTTTGCTGAATGGGATAATTTTTCATTAATCTGTGTGAAGGGGTGCACCGACTGTTTGTCGGGTTACGGTAGCATCACCAGCATCGGCTATACAGGCTGTGTTGTCTTGGGCTGGTGTTCGCTCGGCCTGCTTGGCAAGGCTAAAGTGGGCTGTTGGCAGACAGATACAGACGCACGCTTGAAAGGTTTGCAGTGGAAAGGCTTCTCCCTCCCCCTCATCCTTTCGGTGTATGGAAAAACATATGGTGTCTCAGGTAACTGAACTGTGCATCCGCCGCGTGTCTGTGTGTGTGTGTGTGTATGTGTGTGTGTGTGTGTGTGTGTGTGTGTGTGTGTGTGCGTGCTTGTACGCGTGTTAGCTTGGTGCGTGTATAGCAACGGTGAAAGAAGTTGGATGAATAGGTCCTTCACCAGATGGTCCTTTTGCTCGGTAATATCACACTGTTGATTTTAATGAGTCATGATGTCAGACGATACTTTCTATCTGCTGTGTTTTCACTCCGGCTTTCCTTAGATCCTGCAGTTCTCATGTCATTTTAATGTGACGCGTAGGCTAATTAAATGTACCACAGATTAAACCAAGTCTATATCTTATCTCCACATGTAGAAATACGCTCTGGAAAGTCGGCGATAAGAGGAGACCGAGCATAACTCTAATAGAGCATGTCATTATTTTCCATAATCCCCTCTCTCCTCCCCCGAAGGCCTCCCCTTTTCTTTCTTTCTGTCTTTCTTTCTTTCTTTCACTATATGATGTTACCATATAGGGCAGTTCTGCTCCTTTGTGAGGAATGCCTGTCGACTAATGGACATGCACTGCTGCCAGCACCCGATATACACATACACACACACACACACACACACACACACACACACATACACATACAAGCCAAACTCTACTGACGCATCCGTCCATTCATTAATCAATCACTCTGCCCATTTCCCCTGCCTTCAGTCTGTTCATGCATTTATTCTCAGTCCATAGCTATGTTTCCATCCATCTGTCAAGCCCATTTTAAGCAAACTTTTCCCAAGTCGCAAAAAACGTTATGCCAGTTGGGTACATTTCCATCACATCTGCTGAAGTCAATAAAACCCTCAAAGTAGTTTTACATGTCCTACCTAGGTCATATTCTATATTGTACATATTTTGACACCCATGAGAGCGATGGACCAGTTACGGTTGAGAAACAGCTGATTAAATTCTATTTGCTTTTAATTTTTTTTTATTCAACAAATGTGTTTCAATCACCCATTTACTACATAAAATATTGACAAAAGTAAAACCCACCTGAAGCAAGCTGGTAAGCTTTTTTGAGATGCCGAGGAAATTTTATTGAATTTTGCCCTTTTTGTCCATCTTTTTTAATACGGTGCTTCACTGTGCGCATAGAAATGCTGTGATGAAACATGGCTGCTACGTCACACACGACATGTGGCTACATCGTGCTACTTGCGGCACATGTCAGATAATACACATACATGGTCACAAACACTCTCTAGTGGTTTTTAAGCTTATAGACTCAACTAAAATTTGTCAGATTTAAAATATTTTCTCTGAAATGATTAGGCGTTATATTTTCGAGGTATACTAAAAAAAATTTGTTTTATTATTAATTGAAGACAATGCACTTTATGTATTTTATTCAACAGTGAGGAGAAATGTAGCAGCTTAAACTAGTAGCGTCATACAAAATGGGGATTTTCCAGTTGCACATCATAAACTGCTTGTTAAGAATAATTTGGGGACCAGTCTTTATCATCCCGCTGTCTAACTGTGTTTCCCTTGGCACTCTCTCCAAGTCTCTAATAGTCACAACCTCCGCATTGAGCAGTGAGCATCAGAGTTTGAATACTAACCAGACATCACCGTTCTTTCTCTTTGTTCTCTCTTTCATTCTCTTTTTCATTCTTTCTCTTTTTCTTTTTTAATCTCGCTCTGTCTCTCTCTCTTCCTTTTGTGCTCCCCCCCCTTTCTCCACATTTGGGGCGTGTGCGTGACTCAGCCCTGGGCTGGGGTAGGTCCTATAAGTACACACCCTTAAGTGGCAAACTACAGGCTACTGCATGTTTATGGGCTCACGTGTCTGAACAAGTAGTCTTGGTTCTTGAACATAGCTAGCGTAAGCTAAGGCTAATGCATTTTAATGGCCCGATGTCTCTTTTTAACGGGCTTTCAATGGTTCCAATTCTGTCACAAGGCTAGCCTGCGCTAATGCATTAAGCCTCTTTCCTCTTTCTCCTCACATTCTTTCCCAGCATATGTTCAGACTTGCCATGATGGAGTGTGTACGGAGGATTTTCCATCCTGTCTTTGATGCTGTCTCTATCTCTCTGGCCCGGTACCCAGAAGCTCTCTCTCTTCCCCAGACTGTTGACGGGCTTCAGCCTCAGCTGGCTGTCTCCAGTCAGTGTTGGTGGAGGCAGAAAGCCGCGTAGTCAGGCTATAGGTTGAGAAAAACAAAGGGTGAGCGAGCTCACTTACTTTGCTGCACGTCTTAGTTACTCTGGCTAATTATATAACGCCTGTCTGGAAACTCTGCGTCTTCAGGCATCACCCAGCCTATATCCAGCACTCAGAAGAGACGAGACCTGTGGTTGATGGATTTAGTGTGTCATTCTGCCTTGACTGGTATGGCCCGCTGGATTTTTATGACGGGTTTTTATGTCTTTTCTCTGTCTGTTTATCACTTTGCTGCAAAAAGGGATTTCGTAAGTTATCCCAGGACGTCTTGAGCATGACATGATTGAAGCACATAATTGCATTGTCACCGTACATGCGCACGCACACTTTTCTCTCTCTCGCATACATATTCTCACACACACACACACACACACACACACACACACACACACACACACGATGTGACGCAAAGACTGTTGAAGAATCTCTTAAGTCTTAGCAGACACTGCTGAAGAATCTCTTAAGTCTTAGCAGTAGATAAGAGATGGCAACTGTTTCACAATGCACAGTGCATATTCTCTAAACACCAGCTCTCATAAGGCCTAGAGATTATCTGTAAACGTGTCACAGTTTGTATTTATCAATCTTTCTATCTACCCATCTATCGGACAAGCATCTTTGTATCTCAAACTGTGTATCAAATTTTCTGACTTTGAATAATAGATGTGTTTGCTGTAAATATTTCATGGTTGGCTGACTGAAAACACATTACCTGTCAGAGAAGTGGAGGGAGAGGATGCGTATTTGTGTGTGTGTGTGTGTGGGGGGGGGTCACAAAAGGGGGAGGGATGGACCGGGTAAGGGAGAGTGAAATTTGATACCGTGAGGTGTTAACCCCTTTGTTCTACCTTGATCAAGGAGCCGCAGCATCACTGTAAAAAAACAATTATTGATTTTATATATATATATATATATATATCCATCCATTATCCATTTATCAGAGTGATAAATTTGAATTTTAGCAAATGGAATTTTGAATTTAGCTTAAAAGCTGCATATGTGTGGTGAAATTATGTAATTTCATTTTATTCTTCATTATTTCAATACATATCACGAAAGCAAAAAAAATACATGTAACATTTTTTTAAATATATGTGTGTGTGTGTGTGTGTGTGTGTGTGTTCTAATTCCTTTTCTTTCTCCTCCTCCTCCTCCCCTTTCATCTCCCTCCATTTTCCCCATCCCTCCCTTGCTCCTCCCCTCTCTCCCTGCAGGGTTCTCAGGATTCGACGGGAGGACAGGAAGGCTTGGTTGCCCCACCCTTTGCAGCGTTCCCCCCTCCACCACCTCCACAGAATGGACTGCCGGGGACAGAGTTTGGCCCCGGGCCCCTATTTGGTACTGGGGGCCAAGGAGCAACAGAGGCAGGGGCTGGCTCTAATGGAGCAGCTGCCACCACCAGCAACAACGTAAGCAAAAACGCAGTGCTCATAAAACCATGGTCAGCACTTTTTTTTCTTAAACTTGGTATCAGTTCAGCTATATAAAGCTGCTATGGTGCATGAGTTTAAAGGATATTGAATCTGTGGTGTGATCATTGTTTTTCTCATACAGTACGGATTTTTCTAAAAATGGTACTGTTTTATTTACAAAGGAATTCTTCAGTGGTCATCAGGGGAGACATAAACTCAGTCTCTCATTTGTTTCTCTTGTTCTTTCTCCTCATTGCTTTCTTTTTTTGTCAATTCTGTCTTTTCCCACCTCCCCACAGGGAAAGACAGAGGAGGCATCTCAGGCTGAGTGTGTTTCGGGGGGAACAGGAGCAGGAGGAGGAGGAGGAGGGTCCGGGGGAGAATCCACAGAAGCCAAGGGCACCCCCAAACGCCTGCACGTCTCCAACATCCCTTTCCGCTTCCGGGACCCCGATCTCAGGCAGATGTTTGGGGTGAGGACCCTTAGAATATTGCTTGAGATTCAATTTGATGAGGACCAATATATCAATTTTGTTGCTGCCTGACCTGCTGTGGTACAGTGTGAGGGTTTGGGTCAAAGAAAAGTGTAGGCAAGGACAAAGGACAAGACACACAAGATGTTAGAAACTCATCAGTTACCGAGTGACAAAAAAGATTGAGCAAAGTGTAGAGTGTCCATCCATCCATCCATTATCCAAACCGCTTACCCTACTCTCAGGGTCGCGGGGATGCTGGAGCCTATCCCAGCAGTAATTGGGCGGCAGGCGGGGAGACACCCTGGACAGGCCGCCAGTAAGTGTAGTGCAAAGGTTGTAAAACGTGAGGAGGATGAAAGGTGGTTAAAACTCTTGTGTGAAAATATCTTTATGCATGCTCAATAAACCAGGTAAGGAAATCACAGGAGGTTGAATTAGTTCATCGGGACACAATGTTTATTGGGAGAAACATTTCATCACTTGTCTAAGTGACCTATTCAGTCTCAACTGACTGCAGGTATCCCCACCCTTATAAACGGTACAGTGGCATAATGACCGAAAACAATAATCGGTTTCATATGCAAATTACTGTGACCATTAACTAGAGTTAAATGGCCATGTTCACATAGGCTTGACTCTTTCAAGGATGCGGATGTGCACATCCGTGTTAGGGAGGAATACTGTTTTGAATGGGGAGTCAAAGAGGCCATCTATGTGAAGAGGGAATGACCATCCCTGAACTGGGGGCGGGTACATCTATCACCCTTTTACAATGCTGTGATTGCAACTATTCCCCAATCCTCTGTTTATAGTATAGCATACAATTTATATCTTGGCCATTGTAACTGTAGTTAATGGTCACAGTAATTTGCATATGAAACAGATCATTGTTTTCAGTCGTTGTGCCACTGTGTTGTTTATAAGGGTGGGGATACCTGCAGTCACGTGAGACTGAAGAAGTCACTTAGATGAGTGATAAAATTTTCCTCTCAATAAACGTTGAGTCCAGATGAACAATTCAACCTTCTGTGCTCTTGTGTGAAAAGTTTACTTTAGTGTAATAGTGACCCCTAGTGTCACTTGTAATTCAACCTTTCACGCAAGCAGCGAAATTAAGTCTGAGTGCCCATGCTGTAAACCAGAGATTCCCAACACAGGTCCTCAGGGACCTGCAGAACTGCTGCTTTTCTATTCTGCCCGGTAGTTGATGAAGTTCACCTGTTATGTCAGGTCTAAAAACTCCCCAATTTGAAGGCTGGAATACCTTGCAGAATAGGAAACTGGCAGTGCTGGGGGTCCCTGAGGACCAGAAATGGGAAACACTGATCTAAACCAAGTGTTTAAAGATAAACCTGAAATGTTTTTGACATACTCTTTTAACTGATCAGCATTGTGGATTATGCCTGTTTGCTAATTTGTTCATTAATATATTTGCAGCAATTTGGGAAGATTTTGGATGTAGAGATCATATTCAATGAGAGGGGTTCCAAGGTGAGTGCACTCAGGCCATTTTATCCTCTTGTCCCAAATAACTAACAAGCTGACCATCTTCTCAGAGTATTGAGCATACAAATGTCATTCCTGTACCGCATGCTGTACTGTCAACTCAGATCACAGGGGAAGTCCCTTTGAGACACTATGCAGCCTCCTTAAAAAAATAGATGTTCAAATTCCATTGCAGGTTTATTTAAAGTCTGTGTCTGTAGCCTGATGCATAAAAGAAGTTCAAAAGCACACATCATGTTTCCTTCATGTGCTCAACTTTCTCCTTCGTGTGCCCCACACTCACCACTGACCTCTTCAACCTCTTTTGTGTACTGCAGGGCTTTGGCTTTGTGACATTTGAGACCAGCGCTGATGCAGAGAAAGCTCGGGAAAGACTGCACGGCACACTGGTGGAAGGTCGTAAGATTGAGGTAATTTTCCATTCTCTCTCTTTTCTCCGGGCTCCTACAGTAATTCTGCCTGATCACCCACTCTGCTAGCTAGTTCCCATCCTCCTCCCCTCACTGACATGCTCTTATGCAGCCCGCTAGTACCCTACTACTTGGTTTTTTTGCAATATGTTTTTATTTTTATTCATCAATTTACTGTCCCCCTTTTTTATTTTTGGTGCAGGAGAGGTTGGGGGTGCAAGAACACCAAATAAAGCATGCTGGTTCTTCTCATCTCTGAAACCTATTTTGTTTTAAGATCTATTGCTCTTCACCTCTTGCTATTTATTTATTTCTTTATATTTATCTCGCTGTTAATTTATTTATGGCATCGTTATTTGTAGCCGCACAGATGTCACAGCTTTTTCTGCAATATTCAAAGCGATGTTTGTGTAGCTGGTACTGGAGGGCATGAGAGGAACGCGATGAAAGGATGATGCATGGCAGATTGCTGTCAGATGTTCTTATTTTCTTCCCTAGCTCAGAAATCCTCTGATTCTCCCTCCTTGCACTGTAGCTAAGTGGTTGTGACAAGCTTATGGCTCCTGGTGCAACAGCAGCATGCTGGAACCACAGCAACACTGACGCATGTTCTCTTTTCTACCTTCGGAGTCTATCTAATGAACAGTACATAGATTGTGGTGTAATGTAAAATGTTTTTCATTTCACAGCTTTTTTTTTTTAAATCACAGGTGCATGATGTTCCCCTTGTTTTACAATATTTTGTCGAATTTCTTTTTGGATTAATTTCTTTTGCGTGTTGATCTGCCAATCATACTAGCATTGAACTATAAGATTTAGAATTTCTGGAGCAAAGCTATTGTAAGCCAGGAGTTCTGCATGGGCTTTCTGTGGTGTTTTCATTGTGTGTGCGTGTGTGTGTGTGTGCGGGAGTGTGCGACTCAGTCCCTGCATGATGGATGAGGCTGGCTGGACCCTTTTTTTTTGTTCTGCACTCTTACTTCTACCTGAGTGTGGTTGTGAATGAACAATAGCCACCTGCATTCACTGGTACAATGTTCCCCTCCACCCCCTCTCTCTGCTACCTCCACTTTCAGTCAATCAGCAAGCTGAATGGATACTGATAGAGCCAATCTAACCTGCATCAGTTGTGCCTCTTATAAATCAACAACCTGTGTTGTCCCTGGTGTTGCTATAACCTCTGACTCTCTGTTTGTCTGAAGTCAATTTTGATCCTGTGTTCTGCATGATGTTGGTTGATCAGTGGGCGGGTTGTGTATCTTTTGGTTGTCACCACTGCATGTGTTCTATTGTACCTCAGTTGTGGTGTTTAGTCTTAAGCAAGTTATGTATCAATTGCATGGTGGGCCAGAAGCAGTGTGCCAGCCCCCCCCCCCCTTCTCCCTTCTTCTCTCTCTCTATCTGTCTCTCTCTCTTCCTCTCTGTCCTCTCTCTCTCTCTCTGTCTCTCTCGCGCTCTCTCTCTCGCTCTCTGTGCATGGGCTAGACAAGACAAAGGGCTGATGTAGGCCAAATGGTTGTTCTATGTTTATTTATACATTCTTAAAATGGGGGAGAAAGGGTCTGACAATTATTTTGAGTCATCACTGTCTGGCAATTCTCCTTTCTCGTAGATGTTAATCCAGTAACTCTTGCTTCAGTTGGTCACATCATTTCAGAGTTTGTTGAACAGTACATTTTCAGCACTGAAGATTGACAAAAAAAATTGCAAAGATCCTACCACCATATTGTAATTCAGAAACTCTGAAATATGGGCCTACTGTGTGCAGTGGTTCCTCTTTAGCGTTTATTCAGTGTCAGCCTTCATAATGTAGTCTCTTTTTTATTGCTATCCACTGGCATGGGGCTTTATTGAAGGAGCTTACGTTGCATGGTTGGTATTTTAGTATGGTTTTCTCATTTAGGCTAACTGAGGCAGTACTGCAGACAGTTGGATGTTTATCTTGCATGTCTTTTTTACCTCAGCCATTTTGTTGTTTTGGTTTTGGTGATGGTCCTGTTTAATTTTAGTTGTTTAGCTGGCATGACATTTTCTGAGCCTGGGTGTCTAATAGCCTCGCTACACTCATAGAGTATATGGTTGAATTGTTGAATTTTAGCTTCCAAGCAGCTTTTTTTTTTTCAATGCAGTCTGTCTTAAATTGTGCAGACTGCAATAAACTTGACTGCAGTTATTTATTTTTCTTGGTGCATGCCAATGGGTTGGTATTTGGCACTTTTCAGCTTACCTACCCATAGTATGCATGTATGTGGTTTATGTAGTAGTATAGAAACATAGAGATGTTGTTGTTCTTTAAAGTTACACTGTACTTCTCTTTGTCTGGAATAAAACTCTGCGCTTTGAAGAAGTCAGTTTCCTGTGCACTACCAATGTATCCATGTAAGTGGCCCAACTCCAATTCACTTTGTGTCTACCTACTCTCTGTGATCTCATCTCATCTTTAGTAGTTCTATATATAGACTATAGAGTTCTATAGGCCTATATATAGGGATGACAATGTTCTTTTTTTGTTATGTATCTGAATCTGCACTCACAAACACATACACCTCCATGAATCTCAAGCCATCTCCGGCTGTCTCTCGGTTTGCGTACGTGTCCTTATTTCAACACTTAAAAAAAAAAAAATTTGCGGAAATCATTTCATAGGATCAATCAATCTTGGGACCAACTTTTTTTTCTTTTATTGGCTTCAATATTGTGTCTATCATTAGCTATTTTTCCATCTGCGTGATTTTATGTGAGTTTTTCAGTCTCGAAAAAGAAAGACGGAATGGAAAAATGTACACAAAATTTGGATGGAAACACAGCTAGTGACTAAAGACATTAAGAACTATGGGATACCTCAAAAGCTGACAATGAAAAACGCTTTCAACCCCATTATGTCTTGTGTAGTCACATCTTTCATTCTCAAACAACGCTGACTGGCTGTACTTAAAGTGCATTAAACTACCATTGACTAACCCCTGCTCTAAGGCCTTGTTCAGACTGCCGGTCTAAATCTGTTTTTCAGCATATCCCGATTGTGTCCAGATTGATTTTAGAAAGTCTGGACAGCAAAAAAAACAAAAAACAAACAAAACACATGAAATGCGACTTTTGCAAATTGGATCTAAACTACATTTTGG
Organism: Lampris incognitus; assembly: GCF_029633865.1. NCBI lineage: Eukaryota > Metazoa > Chordata > Actinopteri > Lampriformes > Lampridae > Lampris > Lampris incognitus. Next base: position 12,145,014 of record NC_079220.1, on the reverse strand, counting down.
AGGTGGTTTAAAATGTGATTCCACTCAGATTTCTACAGATGCGTCTCAGTCTGGATGCTCTGGCCACCCAAATAGGATTTCAAATTGTCTTTTGCGTCACTCGCAACACAACACAACACAATGGCAATGTCAAATCCAGAGTGATGGAAGTGCATCATAGCGACTGAGCTATATCCATGCTGCTACTAGCAAAACAGTATGGAGGACATACTGCTCCGTCACTGAATTTTTCTGGTGCGACAGAAGAGCTCTGCACTGCGATTTGACAGCGCAATTGTTTGGAGGGTGAGATGCAGATCTCCATTTCTCATGCTTCCATGTTGGTAAACTGCATCACCAGTGTACTTAGTTACTCACGCTTACGTTGTTACCACAGCAACCCATGCAGATAAGTTGGTGATGTCTGGACACACAAATCTGATCTGCTCACTTGCAAATAACAGTGCGGACAGTCTGTCTTAAAGATCTGATTTGAGAAATAAATCTGATTTGCCTGCAGTCTGAACAAAGCCTAAGTGTGTGTTTGCGGTTATGCTGTGTGCAGTTGGAGTGTTATGGAAAGTGATGGCTCCTCCGCAGCGCAGAGTTTTAGTCAGAAATGTGGTTACAGTAGTTTAGAATAGCTAAGGTCTGTGTGTGAATTTGCGTGTATGTTGTGTGTGTCATAAGAAGTACAGTTCTGCATGCATTTGTTCACTCAGCTCGGAGCTACTAGAGAGAAAAGTCCTTGTTATGAACCTTGTATTATTGCCATTGCATGGATGTGCACAATTTTAAAGGGGTGAGCAGAAGTTGTGTCTACCTGGCTCACACAGTTCAGTTCACCTGGTCCTGCATGAATGATTGTGGACATTTTCACCCACCAACACTGCATTCAAACTTTTTTGAAGGGGGCACAACTTACTGTAGTCAAAGCCTTTAGCTCAGCATTGCCTTGGCCTGGGCCTTACACCAGCCTTTTTCCACAAACAAATCACATCGGCCTTTTACTGTGTCATTTTAGGTATCATTCCAGTTGAGAGCATGTTTGAATCAATGGGAACTTGATTTGAGATGGGCTGAGCTGAAGACTGCTATTGCTTCGTGTCCCAGTTTTGTAGATGACAATTGCCCACACTGGGCTTTATGTCATGTCCTGGGGCGAGCTGTGGATTGGGCTAGAGACTTGGTCGGTTATAGCTTGCATGATCTGGCACAGAAAAGGGGTGATCCATAAATGTTGAAATGCTGTGACAAGCGTGCGAGTATCTGTGTGTTTTCAAAGTATGTGTGTGTTTGTCTGTGTGAGAGGTTGAAAGAAAGGGGGAGAGTTTACACTTTGTCCTTTCCAACCCTCCATCTTTGTTTCTACAAGACAACTTCACTTTTTCTCGTCCCCTCTTCCAAGCCTTCTCTTCTTCTCTTCCATTCTCACTCTTCCATTCCTGTCATGCCATTTGAGTTTGTCTTGTTTTTTCCACCACTGTCCAACCTTCATCCAAACTGACTTCTTTTTTAAACAGTCCTTTGCCTTGTTTCTCTATTAAACTGTTAAAGCTGAGATTATATATTTTCTTTTATATTGGCAGGGAACATGCTTCCATCTTTAATGTCTTTCCTCATCGTTACATCTGTTTGTCTTTTTTGGTTTGAATTTACTTTACAATTTACAGTAGGTTCATTTGTGGTAACTGATGGAGTCGGGGAACATTTTAGTTTTTCCTTCCATGACAATTTACCAAATAAACACCAGTCTTTTGTGGCCCAACTTTATTCCCTGAAAATTAACACTTTTTGGAAAAAAATACTCTTGTAGGCCCACCTTCAGAAACCATAGAATTGCTTTTTGCTATTCTTTTGTTCTGATGATTGTGTATGACCAGGTGTGTTTTTGTCTACGCCTGTCAGACTTCCCTTTTGCAATGTTTTAAGGTGGGGTTTTTTTTCCAGTCTCTTAAAAGCAACAGCAGACTAAAATGTGGGTTACGGAAGGGATGTCCATGATCCCCTTTACAGTAGCTTCAGCTATAAAGAGCACCAAGTAAATCTGCCCCATTAACTGGTCCTTATGGTTAGTGGTAAAATTATGCTCAAAACCCTGTTTAGCATTTTTCTCCCCCTCTTCCCTCCCTCCTTCCTTCCTTTCTCTCATCTCTCTCTCAATCTTACTCTCCCTCTTTCGTTCTCCTCCTCTCTCTCTGAAAACTGCTATTGTCAACTTTTTTGTTTCACATGGGTCGGTGTTTTACTTTCTTTTGTCTCTAGGGGTTATTTGTTCCGTTATTTATTATATTTTTTCTGTTTCCCTGACGACTTCTGTGTGTTGTTGTCAGTCTCCACGGTAACCACTCGCTGTTTCTACGGCAACGGTAAGTTGTGTACAAACAATATCAATCACCTGAATTGCCCCCCTCCCCACCCCACCCCCGAAATAGGTATTAGAAACAATTCAAGATATGTAGTACTGTCAAGTCATTGTAGTATTTTTGTGTTTCATTTGCTCATGACCTTAGAGCAATGAGCATAGGCCATTGGTAGTCAACCATTTGCCACAGAGAGCCGTATTAAGGTTTTCTTTCCAACCCAACACTACACCAGTTCATTTCACTGATTAATCCTTCTCCCTCTGATTGAAGATGTGTGTTAATTAATAAAATCAGCTGGTTGGGTTGGAAAGAAAACCTCCGTACATATGGCCTTGGCATATGTATTCAAGCTGGTATATATGTATATGTATTCAGCCTGGTATTCAATCATGGCACCTGGTTGAATACCACTAACATAGGTCCTCATTGTATATTACTTTAGCTCTATAGCCAAAGTAACAAACACAAAGCCATAAATTATAATGCACACAACAAGTTATCACATAGGCACAGGGACAGACAGGCACAGCATCTTCGACAGCTTGGGTCCTTTAGTAATGATGTTTTTCCCCCATGCCCCTACCATGTCATTAACACTTTCACTTGGAATGACCGAATGTAATCACCTTCATGTCTGCAACGACATGGCTGCCCACAATCCATCTGATTAATTCTCCTCTAGACCCAATACACAGTTTTCTTGATCAATAATAATCAGCAACAATTATATTAAGACTTGGTTCAATTGCTGCCTGTGACTGATCTGAGTGAATGCAGACTTCAAGCTGCAGGGCAAATTGCATTGGCCTAGTTTTGAATTTCTTGGTTGGATTGGCCTGTCTGCATTTGGCATACAGTCCGCATCGGACAAGTGGTAACCAATCGGGTACAATGTATATTTGAAAAATATTAGTAGGTCTCAAATTCGGGGAAGGAATGAGTCACTGCTTTGAACTTGTGTTCAAATGTGGGATGGCCAGTATCCAGACCCGCCTTAGTACAGACACTTGAGGGAATGGCAAGACGTTCAGAACATTTCCAAATGTACATTGCTTAAGAACTTCCCTTCAGAAGGGTATAAGCTTATGAGAGCCGTCAGCCTTTTTTTTTTCAGCATTAAATAGTGCATCTTTGTGGTGGTCTTTTTTTTCCAGTTTACATATGGAACAATAAATAGGTTGAGAAGCTAGGCGGCTCCAGGTCTGTTGAGAAGTGGAAACAGTCAGTGCTATGTAACCATATGTGTCAAACCTGACAGGGTGTTTATCGTGTTCTAGGGCTTCTCCTCATGCTACCATTTTATTATGTTTTGTTTGGTTTTTTTCTCTTGGTTTGGATTGTTTTTCCTGTAGTGGATCGTCTGTGTATTAGTAGTTGTAGTAGTCGTGCTGGTCTTCACAGTCCTTGCCTGGTGGAGTGTCTTATTTTACCGTCATTCTTTTTTGGGGGAATGAGGATTTTTTTTATCCTCTCTCTGTCTGTCTCACTCTCTTTTCTTCCTTTCATCCTTTGGTGCTCTGTCTCTCTACCGCCCACATGAAATGAGATTATCAGAATGGTCACCAAAACTAATTGCTTTATTTGAATGATGCACCTTGGTATTCGTTAAGTTTTTTTTGTTTTCAACAATAATCAGATGTTTATTTGGTGTTGCTCATGTAGACAGACTTTGTCGTTTTCTTTTTCTCTACTCACTCCATCTTTTTGTTATCCTGTTTGTGTACATGGTCTGGCTCTGTATCTATCTCTTTACTTCTCACCTGCATCCCTCTCTCCCAACTTCTCTATGCCATCTCCTCGTGTTTGATATGGGAGTACTGATTGTTTTGATTGGTCTCTATGCTGCATCCAACGCTTGCTGATTGGCTGAATTTTTACTTTTTTTGGTTCTTTAGTCTCACTCTTGGTCATGTGATGTGCCCATATTTGGCTGCGTGTAATTTCTGTGTTATACAATTATTAATTTTGTCAAGCAAATGTTTTTGCACCCTCTCTTTCTCCCCCTCTCCCTTTTTGTTAAGTTGATTTGTTTTTTTTGTTTGTTTTTTTTTTTAAAGATTTTTTAGGTTGTAAATCTGACAAGTTTGGTTTCATATGGAGATTTGGTTTCATTTTGTCCAGTTGTATTGGTCAGGCTGGACTTGGGGGTGGGGCTAAGCTGGTATGAGAAAGATTTTATTTACCATTACACACTAGAGATTTTGCCTGCAACATTGGTCCGTGATGATCTGCATGTCTTCCTGTCGCAATAGTTGATCCATTTGCGATAATTACCCATGACATGCATGCACATACGAGGACACACACACACACATACACACACACATATTTCACACCAAAGACAAAACTTTAACTAAGTCCCAATTTAGCTCTGCTGCAATATAAAAAAGACCATCAGCATTAAATTTGATTAATTAAATTGATATGTATCCCGAAATGTCTCCGTTCTGATACCCGCGGACAGTTGCGTCAGCTAGCTAGCCAGGCCAAGCTAATTGAATCACTTGCCAATGACCTTCTCATTTGCAATGACGGAAAAATGGGGTAAATCTCATTTCCATTTGAATGAAGCTTGCGATGATAAGGAACATGACTCAGTGAGCGAGGCAATACAAAACGGGACCACAGAACACACACAAATGGCCTCAAATAAGAGCACCATTACGTACGTCATGCACACATATACACTTTCTTTGTGTTTCTTACACACACACACACACACACACACACAGCTCCTCTCGGCTAGCCAAACGTTCATTAATCTTTAGCTCGCTACACGGTGCGATATGGAGCCCATGCAGCACACTTGAGCAGTGTGGGTTATTACAGAGAGACACAATCTCCTTTTCATAGAACCCATCAGAGAGAGATGGGGATAGATCAAGGGGCTGGAGTGTGAGCCTTTGAAGCTCCGAGAGAAGATTATCAGCCATTTAGGAATGAAAAGCTTAAGCATCAGACTGAAATGTCAGCCAGCGTGCAGAAACCCACACACACACCTAACAGACGCACAATACTTTCACCTGTGCATGCCAAAACAGCACAAGCAACTTAGTTCCCCTGCTGTGACATTCCTGTGTAACACTACCATGTTTTACTTCACCTTGCTTCTTCCAGTATGTGTCTGACTCTCCCCTCTGTCTCTCTCTACCACCCTCTTCCTCCTTTAGTCACAGCAGGGGCTAAAACAATGTCACCCATGGAAGCCTTTGTGTCTCTCTAGAATGAATCATCAAATCTCTGTTTTGGGCAGCTCATTGTTCTTAATTGCATGATGACTAAGAGTCCTCCTAACAACCCCCTACAGACTTGTGCATATAAACATACACACACACACACGCTACCACATTCCCCGTTGAGGGAGCAGGCCATGTCAGGGGTAGAATCCTTTTGGAATCCTCAGCCGTATTAATTAAGATTTATGATACTGATGTTTTATGTGTTGGAGTACATGTGTGTTTATCTGAGCGGTGTGTGTGTGTGTGTGTGTGTGTGTGTGTGTGTGTGTGTGTGTGTGTGTCTGCTTCCTCCATCAGGTAGTTTTTACTTATGCCGCACTGACCGTCTGTCCCCCTTATCCCCAGGTTAATAATGCCACCGCCCGGGTTATGACCAACAAGAAAATGGTCAGCCCCTACCCTAACGGAGAAGCCCTCAGCACACTGCCCTATGGTAACCATCAACCCAACGCACTCGCGACAGTTCACAAATTAACCTGACAATCCGAACCACTCAGATACAGCAACACTACAAAGGGGTTCAACTCCAATGGGTTTAAATATGCCATGTACATAGACAAGTATTCAAACTATGCAGTTAGATGTTCCCTTTCTATTTTTTATTTTTATTTTTTACAAATATCCATACATCCTTTATCCAAACCGCTTATCCGGCTCTCAGGGTCGCCGGGATGCTGGAGCCTATCCCAGCAGTCATTTGTTAACCAGTAATAATGGTACCCCCTGTTAATGTTTACACAGTTGTTTTCTACAACTGTGAAAATAGTACAAAATATGCCACATTAATGACTTTATGACTGCTAACGGGCATAAAAAGAGAGGTCATTTTGCAAGCGAGTTGGATGAGTCCCTTAATTACCAGGAGGGATCATGTGTATTGATATAACTATGGAAGGGTTTCGTAATTTGTTTTAGACTGGGTCTCAGATTAGTTTTACCCTAGGCTTCAGTCTCTTGAAAAAACATTTTTTTTACCCTACATATGTGGAGATTCAACAGGAATACGTGCCCATTATGGATTTTGGGCTGTAGTTAAACAAAACTTGTGTCCTCACCTGGAACTAGTTTGATGACCAAGTCAACGAAGAGCAGTTTAGAGTCTGCCATATTACCATCATTTGTCATCCACTGACTGAATACTCCTTTTAAAGCTGTTGGGAAACCTGCCGCATGGATTGCTTCAAGTTTGTCGGCTCACCTAGAGTCACCACTTGATCGCTGTTTTTTTGTCCTTTATATTCTTTCCATTGTACAAAATGTAGCCTTTCAGAGCAGATTATTTTATTATTATTTTTTTTTTCGACATACACTTCCATTAAATTGAATTGGAGATTATAACTCTTACTTATTTTTGAGAGTGCTGGTCACGCCACGTTCAGTTTTCTCCCGTCACACATAGTCACATGTTGCAAACAATATTATCCTCAATGCCAACACTGAAGGCAGTGCAGCACTCTGTTTTGCTTGCCTTTAACATTACTAAAACTGAATGACAAGTTATCTTTTCACTTGAAGTAGTTATAGTGAAACTGTTCCAAGCTACACAGGGGCTTTACATAGCATATTCCTTATGTAGCATATATGCCTAAGCATAATTCTCCCTTAACACAGCCATGCTAATACTAACTGTTGCTCCCCTGCTTCTTTCTCTCCGTGCCACTCAGCAGGATGGAAGTTGAGCCCTATGGTGGGGGCCATGTACGGACCAGAGCTCTATGCAGGTAAAGCCAGAATGTGTCTTCTCCACCCATACCAAAAGCTTCCTATGCAGTCACCATAACAAAAGCCCTGCATTGAAATTACAGTCACACTCCAGGGTTTGATTTAGATTAATGTGTCTCTCGCCTAGCATTTCCCTTCACTGCGCTTTTTTTATTGATATGAGCCCCTCAAGGCCATAATGTGCTGTTCCTTTCCTTCACTGTTCTTTCTTATTTTCTTCTAATTTTATCTTACATCCTCCTCTAGTTCCAGGTTTCCCCTACCCATCAGCGGCGGCGGCTGCAACCACAGCAGCAGCAGCGTTCCGTGGCGCCCACCTCAGGGGGCGGGGCCGGCCTGTCTACAGCGCAGTGCGGGCTGCAGTGCCCCAGCCTGCGATTCCTGCCTACCCTGGGTAAAAAAAACCAAACAAACAAAATAAAATAACATACTAGAGGAGTGCACTCAGTAGAGCGTAAATCCCCTCCAGGCGTATCTCCCCTCCTGCGGTGCTTGGACTTGGTGACAAACCGCCCCTTTTTTAGCCTACCGGGAAGCACAGCCCGTGTTATCTTCCCTTCTCCGGTGCTCGAGCTTGGGCAAAAAAACCAGCTGAGGAGTTAAGCATTGAATTGCAGTGTAAAACAGGTTTTTCAAAGGTTTTGAATCACCGCAGCCACAAGAGGTCCTTGATCATACAGTCATCACTGTGCGCAAAAGTCATTAGGCTGACCGACCCAGTAGTATGCAAGATTAGCAGCAGACAGATAGATGCATGCACAGACAGAAAAACCACCGTTTTTCCTGCCATTATAAGACTTTTACACAGTGCTCGAGTCGATTGAACAGGAAATATGGGGGGGGGGGGTAATATTTTTAATATGCAGCACTCAAGCTAAAAAAACCTACCTAATAAAAATGCTTTGCTCGTCAATCTGTGGCTGTGTATCCTCCTAGGTGGACCCTCTAATGTGGATTTGTACTTTCCAAAAAGAAAAGGCTTGCCATGTAACTATTTTGGTCTAACCTTAACCCTCTCTCTATTTTCATAATACAGTAAAGCTGGATAAACTATTTACAGCTTGCGCATGCACAACTCATATCTACAGTTGACTCAGATCGGGCAGGGACGAGAATATGTAACACTTCCTCTTGACTGCATCCTAGAGGAAGTTCCTTTTATAACTTCAGCGTTTTTTAGATTATCAAAATTCTTTTGATAACTTCCAATCATGCCGCTGCCTGATCTGAGTCAACCATAAACGTGGATCGCGCACGCATGTGCACGGTTGACGTAAATCGGCAGCGACGGGGAGCAGTGTTGGTTGAGCGAGTTAGAGTGAACAAGAGGGAGCGGCGGTAGCGAGAACAAACGTCTTTCAGAGGTTTTTAATCACCACAGCCACGGGAGGATCTTGATCATACAGTCATAACTGTTGAAAAAAAAATTAGACTGATGGGTCCATTAGTATACGAGATTAGCCACGGACAGATATACACACACAACCACACACACAACCAAACGCATAATCCCCTCCAGGCTATCTGCCTGGTGGGGATAATAAGCTTCTATAAACAGGCATCACACACCCGTATTTATTTGATCAATTGCTATACATTTCCAATTTACATCTGAACAGGCCTCCATATAATGTTGCTGAACGGATAAAGTTTTCATATTCACACAGTATTCTTACGGTAGCATCTTCAGCAGTTCAGACTGCCATATTGTGTCAGCCGCTTCATCAGCTATTCTGCTGAATATAACCCGCTGACAGGATTGCACCATTGAGGTCATTTGCATAAACACATAGCTACCGCAGTCAATAAATTTGCATAAACACACACAAACTATATTCTGCCATTATGCAAAACCATTCATCCTGCACATAGATTGCACAAATTATTCATGTTTGCTATGATGTTTTATTTATATATATATATATATATAAGTGTGTGTGTGTATATTTATATATATCACTCTGTATACTGTGCATGCTGTTGTTGCTGTGCTGATTGGCTAATGGGGTTGTGACTGCTGTGGTATTTAAATCAAAGCAGAAGCTGATTGGTTAATGGCCTTGTGACTGCTTACTGTGATTATATTTAAATGAAGCTAAACAAGATAAAATTGTGTGCTGCAGGAATTACATTTTCCATATTTGCTCCACCTTCTGCCATTAAAACCCATAAACATTGCTTCACTTCTAAAGGACCAAAAAATATCTATTTCAAGTGGCTTTTGATGCGTTGATGACCCTGTAACAGGGAAGCCGTAAAAGTTAATGGTTCCAACTCGGTTCATTTTCAGTCAATGAGCTTCATCTGTTAGTCCGTAGACTCAATTGTTGCCCTATGTGATGGTCCTGGATACATTGCTTACGGTAGTGAAGCACTAATGGAAGTTGTATTTCCTCTGCATGCTGCATGGGTGTGAAATAACTATCTTCTTTTTCTCTTTTTTTCTCCTACTTTTTTCTCGCTCCTCTCATTTTGGTGCGCTGTCACTATGATCCACTCTGGTTTGGGACTGTGCACTTCCACTGTCACTCCCCAATTCCTCTCTGTCTCCCTCCACCCCCACCCCCCCCACCACCCATTTCTCCTTCACTCCTTTCTGGTGTACTCCTCACGCACTTCCAACCACTACACCCCCTCCCCCGCCGTGTGTCCCTGTGGTATCCTCTCTCAGTGTGGTGTATCAAGATGGGTTTTATGGAGCTGCTGACTTATACGTAAGTACATACACCTCCCACCATGGGTCTTTCCCCGTCCTTCTCCCCTCATGGTTCTCTCCTCCTCTTCCCTTTTTGTCTCGGGTGATTCTGCATGTGCGTCTGTCTGGTCATGTGCTGCACAGAGCTGCCCACCCTACAGGTGAACGAGTCCACGATGAAACAAAACTGTTGAAAAAGCACAATAGCACCCCTTACTGATTTAAATTCAAGATATCTACCACACTGGTTTCATTTATTTTCTAAATTAAGTTTTCTCACAGGACCCCCCTCCCCCGTTATTCTGATAATGCATCTGATTATACAATATCATCACAGCAGGGGTCAAAAGAGGTTGTGTTTATTTTTGTAGAAGAAGAAAAAAAAGCTCTTTGGAGAGTGCATAAGTCTTGGCGATGAGGGGGTGGAGGTCTCAAACACCACTGCAGAGGCTGCTCTGTGAGCAGATGCAGCAGCATGCGTCATTGTGAGTGAGTGTGTGTATGAGTTGAGTGTGTGTGTGCGCGCGGATGTAGGTATCCAGGTTGACAACAGCTGTTTCTGTTCTCTCTATAGACTAGTGTTTCAGGACTCAGTCCTTAGTCCCAGATTGCCTCAGGTAGGGTCATCTCAACACCAAACCCTCAGTGTGCACTGTTTTACTTTACTACTATATGAATCATCTCCTGATCTGATCTGGAACATGTTTCTGTTTTAGTTGTTTGAAAAAATTACAACCGCTTTGAATTTCTTTCTACTCCCCCCCCCCCCTTACTAACTCTCCGAAATCTGCACTTCTCAACTGCAGGGAAGGGGTTTGTTGTTTGTTCGCTAAACTAACTGAATTGAGCGTGTGCATTTTTACACCAGTTTGTTCAAAAGAGAACTTGGTCTCTTTAATTTGGCTGGATAGCTTATTACAAAAATCTTCATACTACTTTTGAGTGATTTGACCCACATAGATCATTTAAATTGGGCACTATGTGGTACCGGCAGCATGTGCCAAATTCTGAGTTTCTTGTATCATTCTTTTAAATTGGATGCTATCACGCTCAGCAAGGTCCAGTCAGTGATGGCCTGGGGGAAAGATATGTCCTTAGCTGTCTTTGCCTTCAGGGGCTGACGTTAAAATGGAGAACATGGTCTCTTCCTGAATTATACCTCCTCACCCCTACCCCCCCCCCTCTTCTCCTCAGCCGTTCAGATCCCCCCCAGGAAAGTTCTTGAAGCATGCCCATTGACTCTTGCATGCAGACATACTACTGCTCCCCTAATCCCCTTCTCTCTCCGTCCTCCCCTTCACCTAGCCCCCCACCTCCACAAATCCTCCATTCAACGTGGATCCCCAGTTCCCCCTTCCTTTGGGTCCTCCTGCCTGTTTTCTTCTCTCGCTCTCTCTGTTCCTCTCTCCTCTGACTCCCTGTGTCCCCGAGGTGTCAACGTGAATTCTGGGATTTTTCTGTTTTGTTCTATTCTGCTCAAGTCTGTTCTAGTCCATTCCTATCAGGTCCACATGCTGCGGTGTTGTGTTTTGATAGGTGTACATTGTAAACTGGGGCATGCATGCAAGTCTTAATGCGAGGGAGTGATTTGGTTGTCCGTGTGGGATGTGTGGGTATGACTGTTGGAGCGATCTTTCTCCTCTCCCTTCCTCTCTGTCTTACCATGTCATCTTAACTGTCTTCTAAACCCATGTGAAAGAACACAGATGTACAAATAACCAGGATTACTTTTACTGTAAAAAAAATTCCTTTTGAATTATTATTTTTTCATCTCTAGTATTCGCTAGTGCCCACCACTGTCCATTTTAGATATCTACTCGACATTTCTATCACCCACTTCAATGCTCCCGTTGCAGATCTTCTGTTTTAATGAGACCAGAGTCATGTATTTTTCCAATTCGATGAGCAATTGTCCTCCACTATTTTTCCTTCCCCATCTCCCATAGCGGTAATAACCCGGTATATCCCAAGCCCCGACCGCCCAGTTTTCTCCCTCTGTCTCACTGATGAACCATTCATGTCTCACTACCCTCCTCCCTCTACCCCCCCACCCCCCATGCAGACATGTCATGTTAGTAGTCAGTTAATGTATATGGTAAATAGTTTGGCTTGTATATTTAAGGACTTGATTACAGGTATAGGTTTCACCAATAGGTATTGTATGCTAGTATATTTCTTAAATATAAATAGAATGTTAATATGGTTTAATTGATATATGATATAGTGATAGTTTAACATGTTTTCTGGTTAAAAATGGTAATCTATTATACCTTTTTGTGGGTTCCCTGTTCAGTGGTAGACCATATAGGCTGTGGTCCACCACTGCAGGGTCAGTCACAAGTCTGGCCAACTGTAATACGTGTACATGTGTGTGTGTGTACGTGTGTGTGTGTGTGTGTGTGTGTGTGTGTGTGTGTGTGCGCGCGCATGCGTCCAGGGAGGGTACCCCGCTGCTGCTGCTGCGGCCGCCTATCGCTATGCTCAGCCTGCGGCTGTAACCGGAGCAACAGCTGCTGCCGCTGCCTACAGTGACAGGTGAGGTCACCTGAGGACACAGGTCAAACTGATGGAGTTATATGTACACACACGTGCAAAAATACAAGTACTCACAAAACACCCTCATCAGGAGCCATAGTCGCTTCACAGGCGATCAGCGGTCTGTCAACAGTTCTGCGCAAATGTCTTAGTAAACTGACAAACACTTTTCTTACACGTATCTCAGGTGACATGACGTGCAGTTTTCCTTTGCTCTTTTGTGATTCGTTTTTTTTTTTTTCTTTACAGATATTTTTACTGAAAAGCCAAAACAACTAATTCTGTGTTCTTCTTTGGTTTCCAGTTACGGCCGGGTATACACTACAGACCCATACCATGCTTTAGCCCCAGCTGCTGCTGCGTACGGAGTGGGAGCCATGGTAAAGTCAACACAAGCGCTCTGCTTGAAACAGAAAACACTTTCTCTCAGGGAATATTAGACAGTCCACACCCCTTATCTTTACTGAGACAGCAGGGAAGCTTCGGGGGAGATATGGGAGTAGAGAATGTTGTCAGATTTGTTCCAAGGCCAGTGGAAGTGCAGTTGGAGCCTCCTAACCGCCGCACCATTTTAAGATACAAAACCACTTGCTTAAACTACGGTTTGGGATCCAAGTTGGTTACAACCCTGCTTCTCCTGGGAGCATAGTTGTGAGGAGTGGCAAATACATTGTGAAAACTGTAGGTCACAGGACAAAACAAATGTATTAATTTTGGGGTTTTGAGTTAATTTTCAGATTGCAATGCACAAATTGTATGGTGAAATTAAGCAACCTTGTGTCACGGAGGGCCATGAGTATGCAGGTTTTCTATCCAACCGGTCACTAAACCAGCTGATGGTTTTCATATGGCCATCTGATTGTTAGATGCAGTAGACCTGGTTTGAGTTTGGGCAGTTTTATAACACATCTTCATCCTTGAACCTTGGAATATTTACTTAATATTTGATTTCATGGCACCCATGTTTGTATGTTACCAAATAAAAAATAAAATGCTGACTAACAACAGTATATATATATATACATACATACATACATACATACATACATACACACACATACATACATACATACATACATACATATATATGTACACACACACACACACATATATATATAGCTACAGTTTTATTGTAGTTTTGTCTTAACATGGTTCTTTACTGTCTCTTTCAGGCTGGTTTATACCGGGCGGGATACAGCAGGTTTGCTCCTTACTAAAACCACAAATCCACGCCCAAGGAATTCCACGTGGCTCTGTACCCTTTCTAAACTCTTTGTTTGCCAGGAGCATCCCTCCATTTTAACTGCGGACCAGCGATGCTGAGACAACCCATCTTTTTATTGTCTTTGTTTTCTTTTTCTTTTCGTTTTTTTTTCCTTTCCTTTTTTGGTGGAGGAGAGCGAGGTCATTGCCACATCATCAACTCAAACCAAGTTTCTGTACTGTCTTGTCAGCGACGCAGACCCGATGAGAGCCAGTGAAATCTTCAACAACAAAAAAGCTGGTGAACACTACTTTATTATGACTCATTCAAGTACCAAGTACGGGACACAATCTAGGACAGTTACGTTAAGAAGCACTACAGCGTACAGAAGGGAGAGAGACTGCTGTTTATCCATGTGATCCTTCCTACACTTCAAAAACCTGCTCTGTTGAAGTCATGTGATCCTTACTACACACTACGAAAACCTGCTCTGTTGAGTCACGACCATGTGCAACCTGTTCACACCTGTGTACATAGGGTTGTATGACGGCACCTAATCTACAGTTTTTGGCGATGTTTTTTCAAAGCTGTCGGCCTGCACAGATTAACAGGACTTCCATGGCACAACATCACTACCCCCCTACCCCCCAAAAAAGGTACAGATGGTTTTTTTTTGTTTTGTTAGTTTGTTAATTCTATGACAGTAGAGACGTAACGATGAAACAGCAGAGCAACTTTAGACCGCTGGATGTGGAGGAAATAGAACTTTTTTTTCTTTTCTTTTTAATGTTGGAAGACAGCGTTCAGCTGGCCCTGCAGGAGACTCCTTCTCTCTACTTAAGAATTGTGGAAAGCCGCCATTACCTGGTAACAGACCTGTCATCAACATGGCATGCAGGAAATCCATTTTTTTCTTTATTTCCCCAACATCTCACACCTTCCGAACCCAATTGTAAAAGGAAACAAGAAAACAAAAAAACAAAAAAAATGTCAGTCTACAAAAAAAGTGTAAAAATGACAAGGAAAAAAAACAAGTGACTTGTTTTTCTGCATTACCTCAGTTTCTTTTTTTTTCTTCTTTTTTTTTTTGCTGTCTTAAAATAATTTGCTTGAAAATGTCTATAATGAATGATAACATGGACGCAATGTAATGGTCCATAGTTATAAATGACATTGTCCATATTTTCAAACTCTTATTGCTGGTCTGTAAGTATGACTTTTATTACAGTTATCACAGCTACAGTTATAACACTAAAACGGAGGGTTCTGGTCTGTTTGTACGAATTTCTGATATGAATTTGTCTTTACTTTCTCCCTCCTGTGAACCCACTACACCTCAGCTCACACTTTATGAATTATCTCCAGTCCCTTATCTGCCCGTACTGTTTGGCTAAAGGGGCTCGAACACATTTCCTTCTTTCTACCAGACTGTCAGACATTCCAGATGTGGCAGAAGGCCTGCAAACTGAATGGGTCAGATGGAGAGGAACTCATGGAATGTGAAAAGGACTCATTTTGATAAAAATAGGTTTGAAACCAGGAACGCCAGTGCGGTGAAGCTGATCTCCTACCAATCTTGCTTGAATTTTGTGGACCTGCAAGTTTCAGGCAGAGCTGTCGTATATCAGCCCTGCACATGGTCGTGTGCCAGACTTGAGCTCGACAAAACATCGGATCCCAGTAGAGCCCAATAACATTAGGAGACGTCAGCAATAGTAAACACTGTTGTCCGGCGAGGACATCTTTAGTCCCAAGAACCACAAGTATTTTCTCTTTTGTGTTGAGTTTTCTCAGTTTCAGTAGTAACCAAACTCCATCGTGACCCGTGAAACTATTTGAGAATGTTCTAGGCAGTCTGGGATTGTTTCAAAGTCCTTTTAGCCCCTTTTCGAAGGTAGAGCAAAGGGGCTGGGACGCAAACTATGTATAGACCAAGTTTCTGTCCCATTTACTATAATTCCATATACTCTCACTATGTTATTCTTTTCATTTTTTTTGGTTCCAAAGATTTTCTGAAAAAAAAAAAGAAAGCACATTTTTGGTAAACATGTATTAGATATTTTCATGTTTTGATTTTGTTTTGTGTTTTTATTTTAGTGCTTGTTATAAATACACACACACACATATATATATAATATATATGTATGTATGTATGTATGTATACATATATTTTAATATGTAGGTTAAAGCTGTATTATTCCAGTTCGCCTCAGCAAGGTGTTTGAAAGGTGCCGTCAGAAACTGAATTTGGAGCAGGATTTAAAGAGCGCCGGGAAAAAGATGTCTGTAGCATGTAGCAACGAATTCAAGTCCCAAACTACAAATGAAATGACTGAAATGTCCATTTAAGCCCACTAAATGGATCCATTGGCTTTTTATGCGTGCTGGTGCTGCAGACCAGGGAGGTGACAGCAGTGGACTGCAGCACGCCTACTGGGTTGCGTCAAAAGCGCAGGAGTTGCGAGGGACACGGAGGAAGTTGGGAGGTGGATGGGAAGTTGCATTTCCCCCGCAGGGCCAAACCACAGCTTTAATAGCGGGCAAAACAAATTGGGAAGGGGAGCGTCCACACCATCTCAAAAAGGGCCCTCCCGACTCCAGCGGTGGCCACCGTTTGAACAAAGGACGAGCGTGTGGGTGGTTAGCTGAGAGACATCATAGCGGTGGTGGTGAAGGTGAGAAGCTGGGGGCCATTAATCACCGACTGACAGCGTTACAACGTCCCCCCGCTGTTATCTCGGGGGGTGGGGGGGGGGTACTGTACACTCGGTTGGCACCACAGCCCAGGGCGGGGGCGTAGTTATAGTAGAGGGGAGGCTGGTTGTTTTGTATGATCATGATGCAGTTTTGCAGAAGGTGTTTTGATGACTTGATGGTGAGATCATGAGGACTCTGAAACCGTTTTGTTTTTTTTTTGTTGTTTTTTTCTCTTACAAGTATTATCAGAAGTATCAGTATGCATGTTTGTGTGAGGAAGGCAGGGCGCCAGGAGAGACCTTTAATTTGTGCATGATTTCAAATCATAGTGCTCGGGGGGGGTCGGGGGCGTTGGAGAAGCGGGAGAGAGAGGTGGGCGGCGGAGGTTATGGGATGTGACAGTAGTAATGGGGGGGGGAGCAGGGTTTGGTCCAGTAGAAAGGGGGGGGGGGGTCGGGGTGGAAGGAACAGTAGACCCACCCCCCACCCCACCGCACCGCAGTCGTGTTATGTAAAGCCACAGCCTATTGAGTTTAGCTTGGTTAGTTTAAGCCATCTCTCCTCTGTGCCTCTGCAGCCATGGTGGTAATCACCGGCCATCACGCTGAAGGCGTAGACTTTAATTCGGGATGCCAGGATTCCCCCGCGGTGTTCGTTTGTGATGAAAGCAACAGAAAAGTCAAACTAACTGTTGGTGACAATGACGGCGGTGGCTGGGGACCACCCGGTGATGCTTTTAGCCCAAAGCTCTTTCTATGAAAACGGTGGATTAGCGCCATACAGATGTGAGGGCGATATTCAGTGTAGCTCTACATCATAGCAAGCACAAGACCACCCCGCCAAACATAGTAGCCTGGTTGAAGGCTGGAACAGAGGATTATGAACCTGAGATGCTGATTTAGGAACCGTTTCACTGCACTCATCCTGTTTGTAAAAGGCTTGTGTTTGGGTGATAATACTGTTGTAAATCTAGCTCGGCGGGGGCAACAACATTGGTAATAGGCATATAAACTAAGACTTGTCACACAGTGCTGCGACTTGTCGTATTTTAAATGCCAAGTTCAGTTAAACCAGTTCTGGGAAGGATGCTAAAAAGCCTAAGCCTATGAAAACTGATGCAGAGGAATGGTTTGACATTGAGTGAAAGGAAAACCTCAGCTGTGAGCCCGTCCTGATTTCCAGCCCCTGAACTTTGACCCCCCCACTCCCTGCACTGTGCTCAAGTCAACCCCGTGGGAGTTTTTGTACAGGGATTTAATGGGTTTCAATTGCATGGTTTTTTTGTTTTTTTTAAATCGTTTCACATGCTCATCATTGCTATATAAAAAGCAAAAAGCTCCTTTATTCAAGTGATGTTTTTGGTTTTGTCTTTTCAATAGGTGACTTGTGTATTTTCTCACCTTTTTTTGCCATCCTCATGTCTGCCTTCTATTTTTTCTGTCATTGTTATTTGAATGTACATAATAAACAGTTTGGTTTTTATACTGGTCTGTGACTGGATGTTTCCTCACTAAACGCCTTGCACGTTTCCCTGGTCTTGTGTGGCCTTGACTTTTGCAGTGTGGGGTAAGTGTTCATAACTAACAAAGGGTGGTGGTCACCGTTTTGCTAGTTTAAAAAAAATATTTTTTTTTTTTTGCATAGCTTTGGCAGTTATATAACTGCCAAAAAACGATTCTAGACTGGCGCTAAAAATTATCCCATTTTGTCTCCTATAGAAGTCTGAAAAAGTTGAAGGTGAACAGTTTAAATTAAGTTGTATAGGGAAATACAAAAGTGTTAAGTAACCCAGCATCGCTTCTGTAGTTATACACACAGTACAGTAAATATAGCCCATGCCCATGCCTATGCATGCCTTGCAGCTGACGTAAGGACTTCCCGGTTCGGTCAAGGCCCAGTTTGTGGTTCCTGCTTTATTTATTTATGACTATGGTAGACTGCTCAACATGCCTTTTTTAAATCAAATACTTGTTAACTAGAAGTACCGCTCATTTCCACATAGAAGTGAAAATATGAAATATACTTAAAAGGGGGGGGCTACCAAAATGTGTGGGTTTTTTTTATTATCATATTTTCTCTCTAAAAACGTCACCCCACAAACTGCTAAAAAATAAACTACAACGCCGGATGTCCAGCACGTGTTACCCGGCCAGGTAGCTGGGCGGCTCCGAGACCAGGAAGCCGTCTCGCAGGGGAAGGCTTCGCAAAATGGGATCTGGCTGAATAACGAGCCGATAAACGATGCTAGTTAACGTCATGATGGCTGAAAACCACGTTCTGCTTATAGGAGATACATTAACTTTTGCCAAAAATGAAAAAAAAACAAAAAACAAAACATCTATTTGTTTATTTCTCTCATAGACCCGAGTGGCATCGGAGTTGGGGTCGTGGACGGAACCCAAACCCGCTGGAGTCCAGAACGCTTTTCTGTCGGAACTTGCAACGCGCCGCACACCGCGTGTGAGCCAACGACGATTCGAGGTAACTGACGTTTGTTCTCCTGTTAGCAAATCCGCAAGACGAGCCGCAGCTCTCCTCCGTCGCCGAGCCATTCCCAACTTCGCCGACGTTGCCGGGGGCGGGGAGGGAGGGGGATCTGGAACATTCTTTAATTGCGTCGCGAGTTAATGGCCGTAAACGGGGTTGGATCTGGCGGGAACCTCATATCCTTGCTAATTGCGCTAATGGGAGGGGGGACGGGCACGATTGTGATGGTGCGCGCTCTCCGACTAATTGAAGTAGGACTAATTGAAAGAATGGGTTAAAGACCCTCCGATACATGGAACAAGTGCGAGGACTGCATCCACTGACGTGAATAACCGACCTTTCTGACTGACTGAGTCATTTAACATCGGGGTGCCGAGACATAATCGCACACCGTGAAAAATGGGGGACAAATGTGAGTAATCTATTGGGTTTGATAATCTGCAGGAAACGTCCTAAAATGTTTATTAAAGTCTACGGGCGGCTATTCCTCCGAAGTGTGGCGTCTCTTTAAAGAGCTGTACCCTTGGAGATGATGTGTTTCTTATAAAAATAAAAAAACCCAAAACAAAACAACGCCGTCCCAGCTTTTACATCAAATTCAGAACTTTACCTAAAGCAGCTGCCCCCCCCCCCCCCAATTTTCTTATCAATTCGCTTGACTCCAACCGGCTTCGGGCACGCCTGCCTCTGATTGGTTAAATTCTGGAAACGCCTGCCTCTTATTGGTTAAGGTTGGGCTCAGCCAATCACAGTTTTCGTCACACGGACGTTTGTTCCAAAGGTGGTTGGAAAAACGCTACACGCTGCCGTGGCGGATACGCCTCGACACTGCCACCTAGCGGTTATAGCTCTCTGTGCACCTTTGTCTACGGGAAGTGCAATGGCTGGGATTTGAAGAGAAGCACAAACAAATGCGGGCTTTTATGCATCAACTGTTTATTAACAACGCTTGCAATGTATCACTCATATCAACATGTGCTGTAAAAAACGTTTTTGAAAAGGTATTTTGGACAAGAGTCATTCGTCGTGCTGGCGGTGCTGGTAGCCCTCTCAAGGTAGGTCTCATTGTAAGAGCCCATTAGCGTAAATTAATTTTGGATACGGCTGTGTTAAATCATGGCAGACATGAGTGTCCCACAGCTCTGACACGTCTCATCTCTCTCTCTCTCTCTCTCTCTCTCTCTCTCTCTCTCTCTCTCTCTCTCTCTCTCTCTCTCTCTCTCTCTCATACCTACTGTCTTGTAATCTCTCCTCCCTTCACACATGCCTCTGCTCTCCACAGCAGCTTGGCACCTTCAGAGGGACAGTTTCATGCCTCCCCTATCACCTCAGGGCTATTGCACACTGTCTCAGAGCGACACACACACACACACACACACACATATATATACACACACACAGATCATAGACACATCCAGCAAACGTTTGATCTGGATCCAGACAGAGGAATCTATCCAGCCCCACTGATGTGAACCAAATAGATGAGTGTAACATTGCTTTTTTATTATTTTTTTTCCTTTTTTTTTTTTGCATAGTGAATTTTTATTTTCCTGTAAGAGTTCAAATAATATCCTAAACAAAAGTATTTACATTTGTACATTCAAAATGGTTTGCAAAACATCTTTATTTCTGCGGCACGTGCATCGTGGTGCTACACGCTAGTGTGCGAGTTGGTTCAGCCTTGAATTTCTATCTGCATTGATCGATGTTCAGCTATCGTTGTGTTTGCACTAGGGATGCACTGATATAACTTTTTCATTGCCGATACCAATACTGAGTATGAATATTTTAAGTATCGGCCAGTACCGAGTACCATCCAATCCGTTACTTGTGCTGAACAATGCAGACTTAGACCATTAGTTTGGGGTCAAGATAGAATATTTCTTTTACACCATTGAAGAAATACAGGCTTCCGTGTGCCAAAAAATGCAGTAAATCAAGCCATTTTACTTTTATTTATGACTTATTACTCATTGCTTTTGGTGTCATGTTTCAGTCTCGCTTAAAATCTCTAATACCGATACTCTATATTATCCTGGTATCGGCCCAATATCTGATACCAGTATCCCTAGTTTGCATGTATGTGTGCATGAGCTTGTGCCAACCTGTATAGGCAGTTTGTGTGTGTGCATGTGTGGGTTAAAGCAGATAGGAAAATCGGTGTGATCTTAATCAGAGAGGCTGCCTGTAGTATTCATCATAAGGTTCACTGATGTTGGTGGTCTGGGGGCGAGGAATGGTGTAATCTTTGTCAGGGTCTATTTCCTGAAACACAACACGCACGCACACACACACACACACACATTTAAATACAAATGCATATTCATCACGCCAGTGCAATTAATACCAGTGATAAAGTGTGCTGTCATTAACCTTTCAATATGATTTAGCCATAATTTTGCAAGTAATAAAAGGTCAGAGTTTCTGATTACTTAGTATGCCAAGCTGGATTGTTAATCCTTGATGTTTATTACTCACTGTCATGGAGAATCCAGACTCGTATGGTGATCTCAAGTCCCGTTCGACTCTCCTGCCTGTAGTGAGACATACGATACTGTCAGCTAAGTATTTGTTCATCATACACGTCTTGTCACAAAGGCCCACAGTGAGAGCTGAGTTGTCAGTAGTGAACCTCTATTCATAAGGCTGGAGAGTTTTCTCTGTATTCACTTTGGTGAAATTACATCAACCGGGTGATATCACTGGCAGACAGTCCGTGAACGAAAACTAATGCCCTCATTTGTCGGTAGGCTGCAGTGTATAAGTAAATGAGGATAACAACACTATATACAGCTGTATGTAGTGCTGATATTCACATTTTCTCATACAACCAACTGTATGTAGTGTTGATATTGGCGTTTTCTTTTCCAATGCAGCCTATCAGCAAACCAGGAAGTTAGGTGTCACATTACACAGCTTGCCTGCTGGTGACGTCACTGGCGGACAGTTTTATGCACAGTTTCAGCGGCATCTCAGAAATGCACAGAAGACCACTCAGTATTATGGCTGCTAGTGGGGTGTTATCCTAGGAACGTATACATAATGTTGTTGTTCCCCTATAATGGCAGGTTTTCACAACCAGGACTGACAAGTCCTTGTTTTGAGTGAGTAGGTTTGTAAAGATTCTGCCTATGTTCCTTGGTTCTCCATCCAGTTCTCACCTCTCTTGTCCTCGCCGTCGTTCTCAAAGCTCCCGTTCTCCCTCCCTTCCTTCTGGCTGCCCAGTCCTGGAATCGCCCCGCTTGGGCTTGTCCAACCGGCGAAGCTCAGCGGGCCATCCTTGGATTTTGCCTCCCCCATGCAGAGGAAGGCCACCTGGGCCATGCCATGTCCTAGCAGGAGCACCCAGCCGTTGGCCACCAAAGCTACACTAAGCACCGGGTCATCCCATTGCGGCTGGCGTCCCATCTCCCGGTTTCCCCTGATGAGCAGAGCGATCCAGACAACCCAGATGCAGGCGGATAGCAGCAGTGTGAGGCAGAGCAACGTAGCCTGCACCTGGCCTCGCTTGCGTGTGGCCCCCGCGTAGCTGTAGCTGTAGGTGAAGCAGGAGCGGCACAGGCAGCGCAGGGAGAGAAGCAACCCGATGGCCAGCAGGCACAGCACGTAGATCAGGAGCATGACGAACTCGCCGGTGCTGTACTCGCAGGGCCTACCGTCTCGCACTAATACAATGATCAACCACTCGGTAGCGATGACAACCTGCACGACGAAGAGCCCGAGGGCCGTGGCAGGCTCGCCCCAGCCTCGGGCCACGGCGAAGCCCAGCAGAGCGAGGCAGCGTGCCAACAGGCAGGAGAAGGCCAGAGAGAACAAGACCCCGAAGAGGAAGAGCCGCGTGGGGCACGTCTTAGGCGTGAGGTGGATGATGAAGGCGAAGGTGATGGCAAAGACCCCCGCTGTGCCAATCAGGAACAAGGACAAGGAGGCCACCGTGCCTCCAATGCCGCCCCGCTGGCGCTGCGCAAAGACGCAGACCCACAAAGTCCAGCACAGGAGGCCCACTAGGAGCCCGATGCTGACCAGGAAGCCGAGAGAGGTCAGGCTCTCCGACACGATGCCCCATGCTGACTGCCTGTCACACAGGTAAGTGTAGATGGGAAGGAACCCCGCCTCACAGCCTGGCACGGCACTCTGGGAGGTGGAGTTTGAGGAGTTGCCGAGCTGGACGGATGATGTTGTCAAACTGGCGGTGGTTGGTGAAGCTGTAGTGGCTCCGTTGTTGGCTGTAGGACCGGCAATGCTGCTGTTTTTAGTCTGCGTCGTCTGGCATAGATGTGGGAGCGGGTAACAGAAGAGGAAGAGGAGGAGGGAAGGGGATGTGTGGCAATGGGATGAAAAGGCCATCCTCAATTTAGTAATCCACATGAGGATAAAGTTCCTCCTTTTATGTCTCCCTTAATACTGATCCTTTGAAGCAGCGGGTGTTTTGTCGTCTATGAAAAAGAAAGCAGCATAAGAAATGGATCTTTCTCATGTATTTTGGACCACATCACCATCAAAGAGCTTCAAACAGAGCAGCACATTACACCAAGTACAAGTTTCCCCCAAATATGTTAACATGTCACTTTGACTGACAGTAAAAGAAAAGAAAAAGATGAAATGGAAAACAAGATCACAAGCAGGTTTTTGGGGAAGGTGAGAAAAGGGGGGGTGGGGGAGAAAAGACAGGGAGAGATGACTGAGCTGAGAGAGAGAGAGAGAGCGTGTTAACATGCCAGAACAATTCTGATTCCATAAGGGAGCAGCTTTAGCGAGGGCTTACGATGGAGGACCGACAAGCAGAAACATTGAGGTGCAGTGGGGACGAAGGCGGCACGCGAGAGACATGAAGGGTAAACTTTGCTATCCTGCAAATGCGATTCTTCATCAGTTTACAAAGCTGTGGTAAAACCAGAAGAGAGGGAGAGGGGGCGACGGGGAGGGAGCATAGCAGGGAAACACTGTGTGGAGATTGGGATCAGAGGTGAGAGAGAGGAGCCAGAGATAAACACCCTTGATAGTTGATTGTCACTTCCTCTAGCTCATAACAGAGCTCTTGTTTCAGTGGCAGAGATTCAAAGATGACATTTAATGGCCTTATCGTTGGGTAAATATGGCCTCGGCCCAGATATTAACCCCATGGCCAGCGACAGGTTTAGATGTAGGTCAACAGATTATACACAGCGGGTGCAAAAGTTAAAAAAACATCGTCGCCTGGTATATATACAGTCACTGAGCTTTCCGTATGATTATTTCCATATTCATGTCGTGGCATGGGGGTTTGGGCAGGTTGGCTAAGGGTGTGATTTGAATCACGGCTGAAACAAAGTGAAGCGAGGAATAGTTAAACCACAGTTATTAAGACAAATACACAAGTTATCAATGGAGTTTGTGCTTTTGGAAAGGTTGCATGAAATGATGAAATCTCAGCTCAACAATTGTTGATGAAAACAACTTATTGCGATCGGGGAAACGGTGCAAATATTCCACAGACGTTGCTATAATCTCATAAACCACACGGCTGTCAACAGACTTTGATTTACATAAACGATCCCCAACCCAAGCTTCGCCAAAAACTAGCCAAGTTGTAGCTCACGGTAGCAGGCCGTTGGGCCGAGCCGGACCAAGCCGATGCTGAAAAGTGACTTACCCTTTTATCCTTGAGGCGGGGGAGGAAGAGGTTGTTGTTGTGGTGGTGGGGGGGAGGTTTAACTCTTAAATTTTTTTTTTTCTTGCAGTAAACCCTCTGTTGACGCTCCAGCGGCCACTCTTCTAAGTGTGCAGCCACGAGGCTCCTATCCCGAGGATGAGCCCATATCTCTGACAGCCGGCGGTAAGAGGAAGAGCGTGAGATGAGGAAGAGAAGAAACAAATTGAGCCAATGAGTTTTCGAAGCCAGAGGAGAGGGCCTGCCTTCACATCCACAGGTCGGGCAAGAGCTGAAAAACCCTACGCTCCCAACTGGCACCTCTTTTTCCTTTCAACCCCTGTCTTAACTCTCTCCTTCTCGCTTTCTTTTTTTTTCCTTTCTTCCTTTTTCTTTCTCTTCCTCGCTGTCAAAGTATAGGTGGGGCTCAAACACCTGGAAGCCAATGGCGCACACACATACACCTAACATTAGGAGAGGGGCAGATGTCCACGCCTCCATAAGATTTGACTCCCGTTTGCCGTCATCTCCCAAAATAAGGGCACTCCCCTTTTGTGACTACCACATTGAATTTTCCCAAGCTTCCAACGAATTTCACTGCTAAAATATGGATAAGCGGTTCGTATAATGGATGGATGGATGGGAATATTCAATGTAAATCACATACTGATGAGCCCGCAAGGTGTTGAATGGCGTTCATGTCGATAGATCGCTGACGGCAAAAGGTCCCGATGTGAATGTGGAGGGAGGGGTCGGGTGTGTCACCGTTGTCCTCGAGAGGACTGCAAGACCAGAAAAGACAGCAGTCAGGATAGATACGGGGAAGCCACAGCCCCAAACATATTGACGTTGTGCAGCTAGCCGTAGGGCAAATTGCGTTAGTAACAGAGAATTCCTTCCATCATCCCTCTGTGCAAGTCCATACACAGCACCTCAACTCATGCCTGTACCTGTACACTGTTTATAGGGTGTGTATATTCAGCCCCTCATTGTAGACTTATTAGTATAGGACACAAAGGGTGAGCTCCTTACACATATAATTATCAACAAACTTGTCACTGCCGAGAGGAAATTGTAATACATGATTGGTACACTGTGAACTGCAAGTCTGTAAAATATTTTGATGGCATTTAAGCCCAGAGCTTCTCTGCAGAAGCAGTGCTGGGAGAACTTGTACATGACATCATAATGTACATATCTACGAGCCACTTCACGAGGTTTTCTTGCTCTTACGCAACGTTTCGTATAGGCAGTCAGACGTGGAAAAGAACACACTTGTTAACAGGCTCTTAGTCACTGGATGTTGATGAGGGATAATCATTGTTTGAAGGGAGTGACCATAGCAACTGGTTTCCCCAAGCGGCTATGATTCAATAGCTCCACCGCTGTTCACATCACCAAAATGCTAAGGATCCCAGCCCCAACTGGCAACACACTCAGTTCCTGAACCTCTTTTGTCCTGATTTATTTCATCTTTAATACTTTATTGTGATCAATTTACATACATTTTGTATGTACCATGACACGATTAAATACTTTAACTGGGTAAAATTCAACAAACCTGGGCGTCCGGGTGTCGTGGTGGTCTATTTTGTTGCCTACCGACACAGGGATTGCTGGTTCGAATCCCCGTGTTGCCTCTGGCTTGGTCGGGTGTCCCTACAGACACAATTGGCCGTGTCTGCGAGTGGGAAGCCGGATGTGGGTATGTGTCCTGGTCGCTGCACTAGCGCCTACTCTGGTCAGTCAGGGCGCCTATTCGGGGGGGGGGGGCTGGGGGGGAATAGCTTAATCCTCCCATGCGCTACATGCCTGAAACTCTTCACTGTCAGTTGAAAAGCAGCGGCTGGTGACTCCACATGTATCGGAGGAGGCATGTGGTAGTCTGCAGCCCTCCCTGGATCGGCAGAGGGGGTGGAGCAGCGACCGGGACGGCTCAGAAGAGTGAGGTAATTGGCCAGATAAAATTGGGGTGAAAAGGGGACAAAAAGCCCCCCCCTCCCAAAAAAAATCCACAAACCTGTCTGTCTGTCTATAGTGCATATAAAAAGTCTACACCCCCTGTTAAAATGGCAGGATTTTGTGATCGGATAAAATGAAACCAAGATAAATCATGTAAGAGCTTTGTCCACTTTTAATGTGAAGTTGCAGCCTATAAAATTCAAGTGAAAAACAAGCAAACCTTTAAGGTAAAAAAAAATCTAAATACGAAACTTAAAATAACCTGGTTGCATAAACGTGCACCCCCCTGTAAACTAATTCCTCACTGAAGCACCTTTTGATTTTGTTACAGCACACAGGCTTTTTGGGTAAGAGTCTTATCAGCTTGGCACAACTTGACTTGGCAATATTTTCCCACTCTTCCTTGTAAAAACGTTCTAGCTCCATCAGATTGCGACGGCATCCCCTGTGCACGGCCCTCTTTGGGTCGCTTCACAGCTTTTCTATTAGATTCAGGTCTGGGCCTTTCCAAAACGTCGACCTTCTTCTGGTGAAGCCATTCCTTTGTTGATTTGGATGTATGCTTTGGGTCATTGTTGTGTTGAAAGATGAAGTTCCTCTTCATCTTCAGCTTTCTAGCAGACACCTGAAGGGTTTGTTCCAAAATCGACGGGTATTCGGAGCTATTCATTATCCCCTCCACCTTGACTAAAGCCCCAGTTCCGGCTGAAGAAAAGCTTCCCAAAGCCTGATGCCACCACCATGCTTCACCGTTGATATGGTGTTCGTTTGCCTACCAACATGGGGATTGCCGGTTCGAATCCCCATGTTACCTCCGGCTTGGTCGGGTGTCCCTGCAGACACAATTGGCCGTGTCTGCGGGTGGGAAGCCGGATGTGGGTATGTGTCCTGGTCGCTGCACTAGCGCCTCCTCTGGTCGGTCGAGGTGCCTGTTCGGGGGGGAGGGGGAACTGGGGGAAAAGCGTGATCCTCCCACGCGCTACATCCCCCTGGTGAAACTCCTCACTGTCGGGTAAAAAGAAGCGGCTGGCGACGCCCAGTGGTGGATCTAGAGATTTTTTCCTGGGGTGGCAAGACTGTTTTCCGAGTTGTGGCAGCTGCCACCCCTTGCCACCCTGTAGATCCGCGCCTGTGAGGGGGAGGGGGATTCTAAATCAGCGACTTCTGTTTGAGATGAGTTTGGTGCGGGGCTCATTGACCTTCACCATGCATGTACATAAAATATACTTTAAAAACACATTATCTGATTTATAAATGGGGTGGCAACAGGGGTGGCAAGACTGTGTCCCAGAGGTGGCAGCCGCCACCCCTTGCCACCCTGTAGATCCGCCCCTGGCGACACCACATGTATTGGAGTAGGCACGTGGTAGTCTGCAGCCCTCCCCGGCTCGGCAGAGGGGGTGGAGCAGTGACCAGGGCTGCTCGGAAGAGTGGAGTAATTGGCCGGGTACAATTTGGGAGAAAAGGGGGGGGGGGGGCAAAAAAAAAAAGTTCCAGCCTTGGTCTCATCAGACCATAACACATTTTTCCACATGGTTTTGGGAGACTAGATGTGTCTTTTTGCAAAATGCAGCCAGGCTTGGATGATTATTTTTGGCATTGGTCTTGCCACTCTACCCCATAGCCCAGACATATGAAGAATACGGGAGATTGTTGTCACATGTAGGGAGCAACCAGTACTTGCCAGAAATTCCTGCAGCTCCTTTAATGTTGCCATAGGCCTCTTGGCAACTTCCCTGACCACTTTTCTCCTCGTCTTCTCATCAATATTTGAAGGACGTCCTGTTCTTGGTAATGTCACCATTTTCTCTCCATTTGTTGATGATTGTCTTCACTGTGTTCCATGGTGTATCTAATGCCGTGGAAATTATTTTTTACCCCTCTCTTGGTCGATGCCTTTCAACAATGAGATCCCGTTCATGCTTTGTAAGCTCTTTGTGGAACATGGCCTTTGCAGTTGGATGCAACCAAGAAGATGTCAGGAAAATCCTACAGGGACAGCTGAACTTTATTTGGGGTTAATTACAGCCACGTTAATTAATGGCAGGTGTATATTAACTACTATTCAACATGAGTTTGAATGTGATTGGTTCATTCTTAACACAGCCACGCACCCATTTATAAAAGGGTAAGCACACTTATGCAACCAGGTCAACATAAGTTTTCTTTCTATCTGTCTCTGTCTGTCTGTCTGTCTGTCTGTCTGTCTGTCTGTCTGTCTGTCTGTCTGTCTGTCTGTCTGTCCGTCCGTCCGTCCGTCCGTCCGTCCGTCCGTCCATCTATCCATCCTGTATAATCGGTGGTGATAGCTAACATAACTGCACATGTAGACACACAAGCTATCATCTACAACTAAACACACACACACGCCCCCCCCCCATTAAACAGTATGACTATAGATGGTTTAATGAAGGATTTTAACAGCAACTGCTCACCATTTTGGAAAATAATGGCACCTTTTAAGTTGTGGAAAGGCGGCACGGTGGCGCAGTGGTTAGCGCAGTCACCTCCCAGCAAGAAGGTCCTGGGTTCGAGCCCCGGGGTAGTCCAAACTTTGGGGTCATCCTGGGTCGTCCTCTGTGTGGAGTTTGCATGTTCTCCCCGTGTCTGCGTGGGTTTCCACCAGGGGCTCCGGTTTCCTCCCACAGTCCAAAGACATGTAGGTCAGGTGAATCGACCGTACTAAATTGTCCCTAGGTTTGAATGTGTGTGTATGTGTGTTGGCCCTGTGATGAACTGCTGGTCTGTCCAGGGTGTCTCACCGCCTGCCGCCCACTGACTGCTAGGATAAGCTCCAACATCCCCGCAACCCTGAGAGCAGGATAAGTGGTTTAGATAATCGATGGATAGAATTTGAGGAAAGGAAACAAATCCTGCTTGCTTTGGATAACAGAGAGCGTTGGAGCTTGAAAGAGCACGCGTCAGAAGGCAGAGGGCAGGTGAACGGCTGCAGGACTTAATGCTCACCACAGTATCCCAGAGGATTTGGTAACACTTTACATTAAGTGCATGTAATAAGTGTTAGTTAATAGGTATAAAGGCCCTTATAAGTCCTTAACACATTATTATGTGTTAATAAGACTTTATAAGCGTTAATAATGACATTATAAACACGTTTTTCGGCCACTAGGTGGCGCTTGAGAAATATGCAAAACCTACTTTTTCACACTTGTCATAGGTTGTAAATCCAATCTGCATGAAAGTTTGTATGTAGCATTTAAGGACCCTCATGATTAAAAGTTATTAAAGAATTTGATATTCTACAAAATGCAAAAGTTATAATTTATAAGGGCCTGGTAACCTATTAACTAACGCTTATTATAGTCTTATTAACACAAAATAATATTAGTAAGCATTTTATAAGGCTGTATGAGGGGCATTATTACCTATTAATAAATACTTATTACATGCACTTAATATAAAGCATTACCGGGGAGTGTCTTTAGACCTCAGTGCTGCCTTTGATACTGTCAACCGTAATATATCATAATCATCATAATACCGTTCATCCCAATATAGCCTTAGAGTAGTTTAATTCTTTTCTGCAAGACAAAACTTTTAAGGGTGGCCATTGCTGATTCTGGTTCATCTCCAGCAAAAATTATTTGAAGTACATTCTAGGGATCTCTTGTTGTTGGGCCAATTTATTCGTCCATCAATATGTCTCCCTGGGAACACATCATTCATAGACACAGTATCACTTGAGGATGATACACAGCTCTACCTCTCCATAAACCCGAAATAGCTTTTGGAGGAGATAAAACGCTTCATAACTGCCTCATAAACCTCCAAAACTGGATGTCTCTTTCCTGCAACTACTACTGCTACTTTTGGCTGCTCCCGTTAGGGGTCGCCACAGCGGATCATCTGTTTCCATTTCTTCCTTCTGCATCTTCCTCTGTCACACCAGCCACCTGCATGTCCTCCCTAACCACATCCATAAACCTCCTCTTTGGCCCTCCTCTGATCCCCTTCCCTGGCAGCTCCATATTCAGCATCCTTCTCCCAATATACCCAGCATCTCTCCTCCACACATGTCCAAGCCATCTCAATCTTGCCTCTTGCTTTGTCTCCAAACCGTCCAACCTGAGCTGTTCCTCTAATATAATCGTTCTTAATCCTGTCCTTCTTCATCACTCCCAATGAAAATCTGAGCATCTTCAACGCTGCCACCTCCAGCTCTGCCTCCTGTCTTTCCGTCAGTGCCACTGTCTCCAAACCATATAACATAGCTGGTCTCACAACCATCTTGTAAACCTTCCCTTTAACTCTTGCTGGTTCCCTTCTGTCGCAAATCACTCCTGACATTCTTCTCCACCCACTCCACCTTGCCTGCACTCTCTTCTGCACTCCCCATTACTTTGTACAGTTGAACCCAAGCATTTAAACTCGTACGCCTTCGTCACTTCTACTCCTTGCATCCTCATCATTCCACTGTCCTCCCTCTCATTCTCACATATGTATTCCATCTTGCTCCTACTGACTTTCATTCCTCTTTTCTCCAGTGCATACCTCCACCTCTCCAGGCTCTCCTCAACCTGCACCCTACCCTCATTACAGATCACAATGTTATCCGCAAACATCATAGTCCACGGAGACTCCTGCTTGGTCTCGTCCGTCAACCTGTCCATCACCATTGCAAACAAAAAAGGGCTCAGAGCCGATCCTTGACATAATCCCATATTCTGTTTCCTGCAAGTGAATACCAATAATCCAAAGTAATCATTGGTCCTGACTGTGCTAAACCAACTCATAAGTCAGTGATGACCACTGTCCTCAGAAGTTACCCCAAACTGTAGTAATCCCAGTGTCATTTTATGACAGTAACCTGAGCTTAATATGAGTTCGATATGAGATGACCACATTTTTTTCCCCATGCCTGTAGACACTCTCATGTGCTTTTTTGACAGGCTGTGATGCAATATCTCTTCCTCTTTATCCGGTCAGGTAGTCTGTGAACAGCTTACCAGAGACAAGTCTTAACGATCACAGTTCATTGTTTAACGCAGCACCATTTATCCATTCATACTCATAACCATTTTGCCATACCAAATTCATTTGTTTCAGGGTCATGGGAGGTTGGAGCGTATATCCCTGCAAGCAGTGTGTTAAAGGCAGGAAGACAACCTGGACCAGTTGCCAGTCCATCACAGGATCCACTCTGATTCACGCACCATTAATACTGGTGAGCAATTTAAAACCTCCAGGGCATCTCTTTCATTCTCCTACAACAATAAAGCATCGCCATTAATTTTGTTATTCACTCAGTTATTTCTGCTAAGTCTCTGCCTAACAGTAAGTATTTGCTGCAGATAACTCAGAGGATTTCTTTCATGACGTCGTTTGTTAGCATGCAAACAGTATTGTCATTAATAATGCTTGCTCAGTGAATTGTGGGGCCTTAATTCACCGGTTGATGAAAATTTATCAAGGAGAACATCTTATAAATATGTGATTCTTGACCCAGCTTGAGGGACTGGCGTTTTCTCGGGAAGGGCCAAGGCCTCACATCAAAATGGAAGAGGAGGTTTTTTTTGTTGTTGTTTTTTTTTGTTTTGTTTTTGTTTTTTCAGGGTGACTTGAAAGATGCCGGGGGAATAAAAAAGTAGTTGGAAACAACTGTCGTGGCTTAGAGAGTCAAATAAGTTTCCTCTTGTTCTTGTTTTCCCATTTCATCATCATTTCATGGCACGGCATTAGTGAGGCAGGGAAGCAGACACGCTACGGTCTGGTGTTTTTTTTCCCAATTCACCGTGAGGCGTTGAAAGATGCGGTTAGACTGCCTTACTGTGGGGCTTTCATTGACGATGCCGGTTCATATCAGAGAAGCTGAATAATGAGAATCACCTATGAGGTGGTTTTGTTGATCCTTTTTTATTGTTATTTTCCTTTGATTCTCTGTGAATTTCCCTGAAGTTATTTTCTGTTTTATTTCTCTGTTTTGTTTTTTGTTTTGTTGTTTTTGTAGTCGCTCTGTACAAAAACCAATTAGACTACGATTAGTGAAAATAAACACGCTTTATTACGGCTATCAAAACATACAAGTTGACATGATTTGAGTGATATTGCGTTTATTTGTGCAACACAATATATATGCCGGTTGTGTTTGTTAAAGAGGAAGGGGCCTGGCTGGGGGAGAGCAGGAGAGTGGGGGGGGGGGGAAGGTCACTCCACCATAATTATCGAGCACTGCATTGTTGTCTTGTTCATCACAATATGCCCTCCTTGCGTCCCTTTTTATTTTCCTGGGTGTTTACAATAGCTTTACACAAGGAGTAAAAAACACAATGCAAAAACAAGAGAGTAAGGGGTTGAGGGTGTAAAAAAGGAAGGTAGGAAGACACAAAGAAGCAAAAGATTATTTACATTTCCATCGACACCTAGAAGCAAATGCAAGCTAATAGTAGCTAGTGTTTTGCTTGCGTTCATTGCCGTGGGTAAGGAGTGGCGGAGTTACAGAGGATGGAGAGAAGGAGGAGGAGAGGGGAGGTGAGGCAAAGGCATCGGGTCACGGGATCTTTTTTCTCGTCGTATCATTTCATATATTACATATATATGATATATACACATAACATACTGTAAACAGTATTATATGATAATAATAATGCTAACAATAGTAATAATAATAATGATGATAATAACAATGACGATAATACAAAAGTAAGAACAATCATATGCGTTTCATCTACTCTGGTGGAGTAAAGCACGAGGTAGATAGACGAGAGGGCATTAGTTGTTTGGCTGGCAGCCTTATGGCGACATGCCAGACTGGGAGAGGGGGGGGGTGGGGGGAGAGGATGAAGAAGAGGTACAGGCAGGCAAGGAAGGCAGGAGGCAGCAGGTTTAGATAATGCCGTATTTGGCCAGGTCGCTGAGCTCCATGTCGCCAAAGGCTTCCCATGGGCAGACCACTGTGATGTCTGTGCCAAGACCCTCCATTCCAGGGATGTCGTCACCGAACCTGGAGGTTGGTAAAAGACCACCAAGAAGTCAGTGAGGGCAGAAAGTTGGGAGAGATGGCCTGCTGATTCATCACGGTGCAATACTTCTTAAGTGGTGACAGGAATATCACAACGCAAAAAAAACGCTATGGCCAAACTGAGACAGAATTTAGCATATTCAAGTAAGAGCTGCCCCAAATAAGCAAATGTCCCAAATGTCTCAAGTCAGAAATGTCCCAAATAAGCAAAATAATCTGCCAATGCAGTGAAATATTTCCCCTTTTGAAACAAGATAAAAACACGTTTTTTTTGCTCTGAAAGACCAGAAATCTTGAAAAAGAAAATTGCATTGATTTTAAGATATCATATCCAACTTGCCAAGGTCAATCATGCAATTATAAATTCCCCAGAAAAACGTCCTTGTTTTACTGCTCAGAATAATTTAAAAGGAAACAACTAAGCTAGATAACTCAAGATAAATATTCTTAACTCACAAGTAATCCTACACAGTCTGTTCTTGATGAGCAGTTGATTCATGAAACTAGATAATAAGATACTTCTGTGTGATTTTAAGACTGTCAAACTAGTTCTGATGTATATTTTTTATTTTACTGTTGTTGTTTTTTTTGTTGTTTTTTTTGTTGCTGTGTGTGTTTTTAGAGTGAGTAACCCAGCATGGCTCACCCCTTCTGGCCGGGCTTGGGGGCCTTGCTCTTGAATGTACGGGTCTGCCTCTGCTTGAACTTGGGTGGTCCCTTCTTTGGGGTTGTGGGGCCGGTCACGTTGCTGGTGGCCAGGGCACTTCCTGCAGGAGGTGAGGCGTTCATTTCTGTAGGCGGCCTCTGAAAGACAGATTTTGAAAACGTTGAAGTGTGAAGAGTGTCGTCACGTTGGACCCTTTGCGGTCCATTAGCCCACTCTACCATACAGTCAATTTTAACCCAGACTACTTCTCAAAGATGTCCTTGAGCCATTGCCTCCTCTAGACTGGCACGTCACTCTTGAGGTTCCTCCTTCTTGTTGTCTAGCCCTCCTTCTGCCGCCCTCTAACTATTAATCCCTGCCAGCTCTCAATGCTAATCAGTGGAGATGATGCAGATTAGGCTAACAAAGCAGATTAGCTCTAATCCCATTTAAATCCCTGGCAGATTAATTGCCCTCCTTTAAAGACCAGAGGGCCATGTGCAATGACAAATTGACCTCTACTGTTGTTGTGAACCTTAAAGTAATCCATTCCCATTTCAACTCAGACGTTCATTACGCAACTCATTCAAACCGGTGTCATTTCTAAAATTAGGTATCTGGTTTCCTTTTTGTTTTGGATTTTCCTAATTACGGATACTCGTCCGTATGGTGTCTCCCAGTCGATTATGATGCCAGATGATATTTTAACTGTTTTTTGGGTGATTTTAAGTCTGAGAGGGTCTTACAGTCCCTCGGCACTCCTCAATACAAGTAGCGAGAAGCTATTCCCTAGCAGGCTTTCCTCTGTAAGCAGACGCCAACACTTGTCATGGTGCTGAAAGCAGCTGTCAGCCTACGGCGGGTTTGCCAGTCTCTTTAAGAGACTCGGACATCACCTGAACAATACAACACGCCACCGTCCCCTGTTTGATCCCTCCTTTCTAAACTGTGGTTTAACATCACCACCCCTAGCACCGGTCATCTTTTTAGGGGGATTCTGACAAGGGTCGAAAACACTCCAGCAGGGCGCGTGATGTAACTCAAGCCAATGCGCCACCTGCACCCTCAGTAGTAGATCTAGCAGTCACCTGGATAGGTTTAAACTGGTGCGGCAGAGTAGTCTTGTCCAGCTAAGTCTTTTGTATAGAGATCTGTCAAAGCTGCACCCGAGCTGCCATCAGGAGAGGGTGGCTGGTGAGTTGTTAACCATCTGTTGCTGTGATTTTTGCCCCCCCCCCCCGAGTAAATCCTCTTCCTCCCTCCCGTGCATTAGTATATACCCACTTTTTTTTTGTTGCTAGAAATGTTATGCATGTTTTCCATCAAGATCTTCTACCTATTTTTAAAACTTCTTGTCCTCACCACATCTGCCTTTGCACCGGCCATTAGTTAGGCCCTCATTTATTTATTTTTACAGCCTTTTGCATTGTTATCATTATTTTTTACCAATTTGCTAGCAGAGCAATCTGGAAGTAATGTACTTTCACAAAATGGGTACATCGTTTTCTTCTGTCGTTTAAGCCTCACTCCTCGACATGTTGGCCTGTGTGGGAACCATTATCCTATCCGATTTAGCAGTGCACGCTCTTCCTTTTACCACTTTACTACCGTACCAAGCATCCATATTCAACTTTACATGCATCCCTAATTCATCCAGCTCAATATGGCTTCTGGATGCTTACATTTTAATGCTCTTTAGAAACTGAGAAGTACGACCCCCCCACAACATAATCAGCAAGCTGTTGGTATCGATCCATCCATGCAGTAGTTGTAGTTAAAGCTCACTGTTTCACTAGTATTCCCAATAGTAGCTGTATCAGCGTTCCCAAACGCCGCCATAAATATCTGAGGTCTTTTCTCACCTGCGTTCAGCGATGTGTCGAGAGGCTGTGGCTGGTCTCTCCTGAGAGCTACCCTTCGGTAATGGCTCAGAGGTGTGACGACTGGTCGCCACCCTGCGCTTTTATACCTTGATCCCTAATCCCCACATCCTCCTCTTCACACTCACGTGGTCTCCAAAGAAGGTCAGCCAAGTCTCTCACCCGTCCCAGCATCTTCGTCCTCTGTCCTGTCCTCCCTTCCCCTCTCTCCTCACGGTGTCTCCTCCCCACCCCATTCCTACCTTCCTCTGTCCCCACCATGTGTGTGTGTGCTGGCTGGACAATTCGAGAGGTCAATCTAGACGTTTTTAATGAGTTTATCCAACTAAGCACCAGCATGTCTACATTTAGCTCTGCCATGAGCAGACTGGTTGATGTCCACCTGTGGGTCGCATTTCAGGTCCATGTGAGATGCTGCTTTCAATTGCCCCCCCCCCCCCATCACGGTTTTTCCTGTGAGCTGCATAGGACCTTGTCGACAACACGGAGATGATAAATACACCTAATTTACCGCTATTTCAGTCATCCGTCCAAGAAACAACTTTGCGTTCTTGTTATGATAAACCTAAAATTCAACATTTTGGTTAAAGATATTTACATTTCAATGGGAATTTGTCGAATTCTTTTTGCTCGAACGCAAGATTGAAATGCTTAAAACAAAAAAGTTTTGAGGGATCAGTCTCAATTATTCAAAATTAGGTGCTTAAAACGATTGAAGATATGCTATTTTTTTATTTTGAAATGTATTTATTTTTAGAAATACTGATGCTGGATCTGGCCTTCAGCCTAAGACTCACGCCGTTGAATTGAATGCACAGTACGGTTCCAATAAATTCCCCTCTAGGAAAACAAAGTACCTTTAAGTCGTATTTTGTGTCTGTTCTATGTGTGTGTGTGTGTGTGTGTGTGTGTGTGTGTGTGTGTGTGTGTGTATGTATGTATGTATATATATATATCTACATCATAACTCATATGAAGACTGATAATATGATAATACTCAGCTTGATGTATCATGTTTCCAGCATGATCTGTATTTTGATATCTCCATTTACTTTGCATAATTGTTTGGCCTTCTCATACAAGCCACAGATAATCACCGTGAAAGCTTGTGAATTTAACTTTTCAATCTATTTTGCCACATTAAAAGTTAAAACAAGTTTGGACTTAGGGCTGGGTGATATGGACAAAATCAAATATCATGATATTTTTTGGTACCAAATACACCGATATGGATATTGTGATGATATATAGGGGATGGCTATCGGTGCTTTCATGAAACATTTACGCAATCCGATTTTTGAATCATCAGTAGTGCCTATACAATAACTAAGTTGGTAAAGACAAATAATAGAAGTCTCTATTGCGATATCCAAAATCCCAGATGATATCAAGTCTCATATCCCGATATCGGTATGATATTGATATATTGCCCAGCCCTATTTGGACTTAACTTCAGCGAGAAGGTTTATCTCTGGCTCCCCTTAGACAACTAATTTTCCATTCGTTTCTTCCAAATTAGGTTCGATTGGATTCAGATGGTTTTGGCTCCTCTGTTGTGAGGAAAACACAGCCTGTGTGGGAGGGCCGTGAGTGCTGGTGTATATCATCTCTTTATTTAAAATGACGCAAACCAGCCGTGGTGACTGTGATTTATTACATTAACGTCGCGTCTCAGATTTCCCACTGGTGCATCTACTTGAACCATCTTTGAATTGTTTTCTATAAATGAAGAAGATAAGACTCATTCACAGGCGTGTTGCGCAAAAAACAAGACGTTAAAATGTGCTTTTGTCTCATACTGGTGTTGGGTTTGTTGTGCATAAAGACTCCTAAGGACAGTCTTGCATGTTTTATAGACTAAATACGTTTTTCACTCTCTGCAAGTTTTCAACCCTGAGGTGTTAATTTCACACATTTCCTCTTCTTCTGCACCTTCCTAATAATCTCGACATCGACATTTTTATTTTATTAATACTCTGCATGGGGAGAATTTACAGATAGAGGAGATTGCAAAAAGACATTTTATTTTTACTGCACCGGCGATAACGGTGGGTGCAATTCAGAACCAGTGTTGCAGGAGGGAAGTATGGTATACACAGGCTGATATACTGAACCGAGCTTTGCATCTGATAAATGCAACTCTAGTTCCTGGTTGATTTCCTTTCATTTTGGGGGTTTAAGTGGGTGGCGGTGGCCCAAAGAGCCATTGTAGGATGATGTTAACGCTGTCTCTCCAAGAAACAGATGAATAATGGTGGCACGTCGTTAGGTGTGTGTATATCCATCCATCCATCCATTATCCAAACCGCTTATCCTGCTCTCAGGGTTGCAGGGTTGGATGCTGGAGCCTATCCCAGCAGTCATTGGGCAGCAGGCGGGGAGACACCCTGGACAGGCTGCCAGGTCATCACAGGGCCGACACACACACACACCCATTCATTTCTAGGGACAATTTTTTAGTATGGCCGATTCACCTGACCTACATGCCTTTGGACTGTGGGAGGAAACTGGAGCCCCCGGAGAAAACCCCACGCAGACACGTTGAGGACATGCAAACTCCACACAGAGGACGACCTGGGATGACCCACCAAGGTTGGACTACCCCGGCGCTTGAACCCAGGACCTTCTTGCTGAGGCGACTGCGCTAACCACTGTGCCACTGTGCCGCCATATATATATATATATATATATATATATATATATACGTATATATTTATGCAAAAGAGTAAGGATAAGGGAGCAGAGCTGGGAAGGTGATATATCCAGGCTCGGCATTGAGCGATGGATCTCATTTTGTGGGAGACGTTAATTTAATGCCTGCAGCCAAGATTAGACTGTTTGGAAGCAGTACTGCTACTGAGAGAGAAATAGACACCACAGAAGAAACTAGAAGAAAAGAAGGAAATTTAAGATTTTTTTTTTTCTTTGACAGTCTTTAGCTACCGAGTCAAGTTAGTTGGCGAGTTGCTTTCTTTTATACAAGGTTAGTCCAAAAATGCGGTTGTTGTTTGTTTTCTTGTTTAAAGGAGGACTCTTGCCAAGACAGCAGTGGAAATCTCCAGGCAACACAACTCTGCACGGGTGCAAAAAGGACAAAAGGAAAGACAAAACAGCTGATCGGTGTACAGGTACTTTGTTGGGCTAATAGCGAACAAACCTCATGGCTCACTAGTCGCTGTATCAAGAGATGTTTCTTGCTCAAACACAATTCAAAATGTGTCTTTGGACTTGTGCTCTTCACTGGCGTCAAATAATATTTAACACCAACGTCATTAACAAACTGGCAGACGGTCCCTGCAGCTCTTAGCCCGAATCTTTGCTTCTCTAGTGGATGATTTATCCGTACATGAAAAGAGTACAGCAGTGTGATTCATCAGTTTTCTTTTTGGACTTAATCGATAACTGATTTCCTCTGATTTATCTTTCAAGTCGGTGTTATTTTTTTTAAATTTGATTTCTAAGTGAAATGGCCATTTGTTAAAAAAAAAAAAGAAAAAAAGGAAATTATCTCGATCTGAAAGCCGTTGCTTTCAATGTAGTTTGGGTTTTTTGAGGGTAAAAATTGAGGCATGTTTGTAAAATAATGATGAATTTCACATATAGCAAGTCCTTCCCAAAATAATGTTTCTGAGTGGAAAAATGAACAAAGTACAGGGAGTCCCCAGGTTATGAACGCCCAACTTACGAACGCCCGTACTTACGAACCGGCCTCTGTAAAGCCTATTATTTTAAAAAATCGAGTTAGACACATCCACGGTGGCGCAGTGGTTAGTACGGTCGCCTCGCAGCAAGAAGGTCCTGGGTTCGAGCCCTTGGGTAGTCCAACCTTGGGGGTCATCCCGGGTTGTCCTCTGTGTGGAGTTTGCATGTTCTCCCCGTGTGTGTGTGGGTTTCCTCCGGGGGCTCCGGTTTCCTCCCACAGTCCAAAGACATGTAGGTCAGGTGAATCAGCCGTACTAAATTGTCCCTAGGTATGAATGTGTGTGTGTGTGTGTATGTGTAAGTGTGTGTATGTGTATGTCAGCCCTGTGTGATGGTCTGGCGGCCTGTCCAGGGTGTCTCCCCGCCTGCTATGCAGTGACTGCTGGGATAGGCTCCAGCATCCCCGCGACCCTGAGAGCAGGATAAGCGGTTCGGATAATGGATGGATGGCTGGATTTAAGACACAATGGTTCGTGCTAATGAATGCATGGACTACTTTGCGCGACGCTCAAAACACTGCGCGTTTCAGGCAGTTTGTCGGCCCCAGGGTAAACAACGCCACATTGTCGTCGTGTGTTTACCCTCGTATTTGTGGCTTCAAAGTGTAAATCTGATGCAGGTGACGGTGATGCACGGAAGAAAAGGAAAATGATCACAATTGAAAAGAAAGTGGAAATAATCAAGCGTTCAGAGAGAGGTGAAACGCTCTTATTGTTTTTTCACTTACCCGGTGAGGCGTGGAGGCGAGCCCCAAGCGGGCTCCTGTTTCTGGCATCAAACGGGCGGCATCTGCCGGGCGCCACCCGCTCTGGGGACAGTGGCAGGTGGAGAGTTTGAAATGTAAGAAATGTTTCTTTAAAGTTTTTTATACCTAGGGCGTCCAGGTAGCGTAGCGGTCTATTCCGTTGCCTACCAACATGGGGATCGCTGGTTCGAATCCCTGTGTTACCTCTAGCTCGGTCGGGCATCCCTACAGACACAATTGGCCGTGTCTGCGGATGGAAAGCCGGATGTGGGTATATGTCCTGGTCGCTGCACTAGCGCCTCCTCTGGTCAGTCAGGGCGCCTGTTCAGGGGGGAGGGGGAACTAGGGGGGAATAATGTGATCCTCCCACTCACTACGTCGCCCTGGGGAAACTCCTCACTGTCAGGTGAAAAGAAGCGGCTGGTGACTCCACATGTATTGGAGGAGGCATGTGGTAGTCTGCAGCCCTCCCCGGATCGGCAGAGGGGGTGGAGTAGAGACCGGGACGGCTCGGAAGAGTGGGGTGATTGGCCAAGTACAGTTGGGGAGAGAAGGGGGGGAAAATCCAAAAGAAAAGTGTTTTATACCTATATACACATATATCTCT
Organism: Lampris incognitus; assembly: GCF_029633865.1. Taxonomy (NCBI): domain Eukaryota; kingdom Metazoa; phylum Chordata; class Actinopteri; order Lampriformes; family Lampridae; genus Lampris; species Lampris incognitus. The sequence goes on along the minus strand of NC_079220.1, from coordinate 12,103,940 downwards.
CAATTATAAATACTGTACTATAGTTACATTTATTATTATTATTACTGCATTGTTATGATGTTTTAGGTAAAATATGTACTAAGACAAACATTTGACTAATTGACACTAGATGTGAACTGTACATAACTGGTCTGACTTGCATACAAATTCGACATAAGAACAGACTCAAAAACGGAACTCGTTCATAATCCGGGGACTTCCTGTATTCATCACTGGATTCCGTATACCAGCGTCTGGTCGGTGAGCCTTAACGGTGCCCTATATTTTATCGATTAAGGTTTTAGGGGTAACATTTGTGAGAAGGGAAGTAAATGAGGACAACGCAATGGCCTAGCCTCACTGACAGTATTTGGGTCTGAGAGGATTGGTAAGGTCACGGAGAGGTCACGGCTCCCCCAAAAACAAAGAACAGGCTATTCTGTTTGCTACAGTAATAACCCCAAAATAAGTCACCGGCCTGTTTTTCTCCATGAATATTGCTATTTAATGTTAGTAGTCCTGAAGGCTGGATTTGTATAGATTTATATCTCATCTCATCTCATCTTCAGCCGCTTTTCCGGGGTCGGGTCACGGTGGCGGCCCAGATTTATATACTGGATTTATATATACATTTTTTCTTTTTCTCCTCAGTTGTACCTGGCCAATTAACCCACTGTCCTGGTCGCTGCTCCACCCCTCTGCAGATCCGGGGAAGACTGCAGACTATTACCACATGCCTCCTCCAATACATGAGGCGTTGCCAGCCTCTTCTTTTCATTTGACAGTGAGAAGTTACGCCAGTGGGACGTAGCATGTGGGAGGATCACGCTATTCCCCCAAGTTCCCCTTCCCCTCTGAACAGGCTCCCCGACCAACCAGAGGAAGCACTAGTGCAGCGACCAGGACACATACCCACCCACATCCAGCTCCCCACCCGCAGATATGGCCAATTGTGTCTATAGGGACGCCCAACCAGGCTGGAGGTATCATGGGATATATACATATTTTTGGGCAGCACGGTGGCCAAGTGGTTAGCGCTGTCGCCTCACAGCAAGAAGGTCCTGGGTTTGAACCCCGGGGTTGTCCAACCTTGGCGGTCATCCCAGGTCGTCCTCTGTGTGGAGTTTGCCTGTTCTCCCCGTGTCTGTGCAGGGTTTCCTCTGGGTTCTCTGGTTTCCTCCCACCATCAAATAGACATGCATGTTATGGTTAATACTCCTGCCTGTGCCCCTGACCGAGGCATGGCAAGACGAACTGGAGTTGGTCCCCGGGTGCTGCACTGTGGCTGCCCACTGCTCCTAGCTACACAGCTAGGATGGGTTAAATGCAGAGAAAGAATTGCCCCACAGAGATTAATAAAAGTAGTAAAAAAAATTATGTATGATCTACTAGTAGTGTAGTAGTAGTAGTAGAGCCACTGCTCCTTCGTGTTGAAAGCAGCCAGTTGAGGTGGTTCGGGCATCTGATTAGGATGCCTCCTGGGCGCCTTCCTTTGGAGGTTTTCTGGGTACGTCCAACTGGAAGGAGACCCTGGCGTAGACCCAGAACTCACTGGAGGGACTACATGTCCAATCTGGCCTCGGAACGCCTTGGGATCCCCCAGGAGGAGCTGGAGGGCGTTGCTGGGGAGAGGGACGCCTGGAGTGCCCTACTTAGCTTGCTGCCACCGTGACCCGACCCCGGAGAAGCAGCTGATGATGAGATGAGATGAAATTATATATATACTAGAAGAACCCCACTACAATGTAGCGGTTTGGTTATCCACCCGTCTAAATCTCCCTCCTCTTCATCCTGCCAGCTAACCGCCTTCCCCCTGCCCCTAAACCCCCCCCCACTCCAACTCCCTCCCCCCAAATGCCCAGAATCATCTGAAATGCCGAGAAAAGTGGTTTTTAGCCATTTTAGAAAATGCATATTTTGCATAATTATGCATAATTATTATAATTATATTTTAATGTTCTGCTATTTTTCTGGTCCTCTCTGGAACAATGCCTACCACCTCCAAAAAAAATTAGGATCATAAGTGCATTTTTGCAAACATGCATATATTTTGCATAATGCCAAAACATTTCTAAGTCCCAGAAATTTTTTTTTATATAGGTGAAAAAATCAAAGATACTTGGAATCATCTGAAATGCCGAGAAAAGTGGTTTTTAGCCATTTTTAGAAAAATGCATATTTTGCATATTTATGCATAATTATGCATAATTTTAATTTTCTGGGATTCTTCCCTTACTCTCTGAGACAATACCTACCACCTCCAAGAAGAATTAGGATCACAAATGCTTTAGTTTTCGGTCCCGCTATCGACTCTAACTAACACACACACACGCTAACACCACACACACACACACACACACACACATCCCGAATATATATATATGTAACCCATATGACAATATAGGGCTACTAATAGTCATTGACTTAGAGGTGCAGTGACATGCCGCTCCTTAAGGGGCGCACTATGCAACTCGCTAAGGTAGAGAGTGCTACACGCAGTCGTCATCTTTTCTTTTTTCCTTTTTGTGAGCTTCCCTGAAAATGTGCTCTTGAACCAACGACTGGATTTCATTATACATAGCCTCAGAAAGTTACAAAGTTTAGAGTATTAACATTTATTGATTCTGAAAAGTGTTATGTTTAATCAGAATCTCATATGTGAGCTTACGAGACAAAGGTCTGTTGAGTTTTAAGTATTTGGAGCTCCGGTGAGTAAAGCAGGTTTTTGTGCTAGCTTATTGCTAACCACTAAAGGGAAACGATAACGCTGGATCAGATAGCTGTTAAGCTACTCTTCATAAAACCAGTCGGGGTTATAAGAATGTATAATGTTTGAATAGCCTGTACTTTGGTACGTATTGTATCATAGTTATGAGAATGTTAATATTTAGAACTCATTTTGGTGCATACTGGATCTTTGCGTCATGTCGAATGTTTTAGAAGATAGCTCACGCCAATAGTTAGCTAGTGTCGAGCGCTAGCTAAGTCAGTGAAGCGTTGGAGAATTGTGTAGCATTAAAGATGCGTGGCACTTATCCTGTTGACGTTAAAGCTATTCGGTTTAAGTGATTAGCGCACTTAAATGGTTTGTATTGAGGCTACACTGTGATTGCACTGATTTTGTGTAACAGAATTATATATGTGTAGTGATTAAGTAATGATACTGTAATTCATATACATGTTAATGGAAAGCATATTAAAATGACATATAAAAAGGTTAAAAAGGGATATGTAACAGGTTAAAAGAGTGGATAAATACAAGTAATTCATTTGTTAATGTCAAGTATTTCATGTATTAGTGGTATAATGCCAATTGCTGTGGTGTAAACCAATTCATCTAATTGAATGGCATTGATGACAGTATATCCTTAGTTATTGGTTATACATTGTAAGATGTTCTGAATGAAAAGAAGTTAATGAGATCTCATGTTAGAAACAGATATAGAATGGAATACTTACTGTTCTGCACTATTTGTGTAGATTGATTTTTTCAAACTACCAGATAGAATTTGGATTGTGATGGCGAGCCCAGCCGAGTGAGGTTGTGGACGATCATAGAAGCGGTGGCCTACCGTAGGATCTGTCCCAGGAAACGTCTGAAAAGCCTGAATCCAGACACCAGATAAGAACCCATACACACTAGCCTATTTCCTCTACCAGGGTAGAAATAGTCATGGTTGAAGTATATCCAGTACACTCACGGATCAGGAACTGAACTCTTGGACCAACACATACACTCAAGGACAAGGAACTGAACTTTTCTTTCATCTCAAACTGCTAACACTCATTGAGGGTTGTGATTTGAATGAGGTTTTCTTTAGTTTATTATTTTATTTACTTTAAAGAGCTCTATTTTGTTTTATTTCAATTCTTAATTCAAAAGTCGGCGCTGTGTATATTTTGCTGTTGTGAGGCAATAAAATTGTCAACTGTTCAACAACACATCAACTCCTCGTGAGTTGGTCAAGGCAAACCCCTCACCGAACCTAGTTAGATGTTAGTGCCTTTACTGCTACCCCTAATTTGCACCGGAGGCGCTATATACGTATACATATATGTATATGTGTGTGTGTGTGTGTGTGTGTGTGTGTATGTAACCCCTTTTTGCCTTGCGTTATAATGCACACAGGAGTCACACTCGTATATTAAAAAAAACAGGACCCTAGGTTCTCAGCGGTCGATGGTGAGATGGCTAAAATTCCTTTCTACCCCTATTGTCACTAGGCTAGTGTTATTATTAGAATAGGTAACTATTACATGTGACTGAAAAGTATAACAAGAAAACTTGAGTGGAAATATAACATATTCAGTAGTGCGGTGCCTCCACTGCGGAAATACTACACCCACAATTAAGCTAGTATACTATGTATTTCCCCAGAATTTAAGTTAGAAATAGTCTAGCACTGGTAATTGATACCTATTATCCTATAGGTGTGTGTACAATTACTGATCAAGCCTGTGATGCCGCTAATAAAAGATGTAATGCACCAGTGGTGATCTATATTACTAAGCACATTGAACCAGCACTCTTAACCAGTTAAAATGAGCAGCCAATACACCCAAGATATAACTAAATATAATAGTGGATTATTTATTAATGAATAATAGTTATAGTTAATAAAATAAAATAAATCAAACAATGAGATATATTTGAGAGCAGAGGGTGAAACCAATGTTCACCCCCAGGCGGCTAAGTGGCTCTCTCTATCTTAAAGTGATATAAAATAAAACAACTCCCTTATTGTACTTGACTTCAGTCATCCCCCAAAACTAAATCTTAGCCCTTATCTGGCTGCAGCCTACAACCATTAACCAGTGTGATTACACAAATAAAATTTATAAAGCTCATAAAAAAATTAATCAAGACTGATTTACAGTGTATATAAACAGTTTCAACAATGCTCTCAGCAAAACCACAAAGTGCTGTAGTTAAAGTGATACTGACATCAAAATCTGAAAATTCCTATTGATAGGTTATGTTCCGAGTTGGAATGTGACCCCGGAGAAATTCAGTGGCCAAAACACCTCGTCTGCAGCCACTCGAGAGAGATCTGTGATTGACTGTAGATGGTGTCCAATGACAAATTGTGTGTAGACACCAGTCAGTTTGCGTATAGGGTGTGTCCGTAGCGAGATGCCATAAAACCACAGAGAAGCTGTTCTTTCACCCCCTCCTGCTAGCTACTTGGCTCGAGTTTGTGCTATTTTGCTGAGACTTTATTATCAATCTTGCTACGACGTATTGCTATCTATCGATATATCTATCTCTCTATCTGTCTATCTATATATCTATCTATTTATGTAAATATCCATCATCTATCTATCTAACAGTTATTTGTATCATCGAACATATTCGCCAAGTTGTATTGCACTGCCGTGCCGTAGGCCAAGGTAGGCCTACCACCATGCCGTGGTCGCATGCGAAATGTGTGGTCACCATGCCATGGTCACATGCGAAATGCGTGGAAAGACAGTAGCCAATAGCTTTGAATTCATAAAACCACACTTATTTTTGGTTATGATTCAAACTCCCAATGTTAAAAAATGTGTTGAGAATGGGCATGTCAGTCTCTCTTTAATTAATATAAACCAAGCGCTTGCCGTCAGGGCCTGTTGGTGCACCGAGGAAACTTCACCCGCCCGTTCCTCGGACTGATGGTCAGCTCCCTGAGTTGAGTACATGCAGCACCCGCCACAATGCGTGTCCACCTGAATCGCCAGAGCTCGGGGTGCAAACCGTGTGAGCCTCTTTCAGTGCAAGTGTAGGCTACTCACAAGCGCTCCCACTCAGTCCACGAGCTTGGGAACCGTCACCCTCCAGCTGCCTCATGGCTAGCTGCGAAAGCAATTCCAGTGAAACACCGCCACCAAGGAGACGATCAAGCCCACCACAGTCCGCTCCTCCCCACGAAATCGGAAGATCCCTCTGAAGGGAAACAGAGCCAGCTCATAGCGGCCAGCAATCCCGTCAGGGTCCCGCAGTGCCAACTTGTAGCATCAGCTAGCCAGCTAGCTAACACGAGTAGCTAGCTAACCAAAGTTACTCAAATGAACACTGCTAAACTCAATATCACGGAACAAGAAAACACACGAGGAGCAAGGATGTTCCGAATGACCCATGCTGCTCCACACTTGTGGGCCTATGTACACGAATATACCTTACACTTGGTCTCCACAAAACCAGCGGTGACACAGAGCAGCACAGGAAGTAACCTCTCTCTTCAGAGTGCAAACTCGGACTGACGAGATTTCGCCACGATTTCGCGGCTACAGTGGATTAACAAATTATGATCGGCTCTTTAACAAAATTCAAATAAAAACACATTAAATGATTGGCTCATTACAAAATTCCACCGCAAAAGCAGGAATCTTTACACTACAAAGCATCCTGGTAAATGTAGTAACAGCAGAAACAAGATACAGGATATACAGTTGAAAAAAATACATATATAGTGTGCATTAATCATATTTTACAGGTCCTTACACACACACACACACACACACACACACATATATATATATATATATATATATGTATATGTATATGTATATATATGTATATATATGTATCGGTGCTGAAAACGCTGTTGGCCAAAACCGTATTTGAGTCCATTTTGTGTAAAAGCAGTCAAAGTTCCTATACTGCGTATTTATTTCAAAACCTCAGATGTGTTGTATATAAGATATAAGGACGGTGTAAGAATAATGTAATTTTTCACACTGTGTTTGTGCTCCTTGGCTCTGACTCAGTAAATCAAAGTCAAGACACATTTCTTTAAAGTCAGATAGCAACAAATGCTAATGAGTGTTCTTTTCATAACTCCTTTCTTAGATAGCCACTGTAAGTAAAGCTGATTAAAGTCTTTTTCTTTTCCTTTTCGTTCCCTTGTGGCATCTTTAAATAGTAGCAGCTGATAATTAGACAGCCTTTAATCGAGTGCTGAATGCAAAACAAGGCAGCTGGACTGAATTGTACAGTAACAGTATATGATCTGATTGTAGGTCAATACATCAAACCTTTGGATGCCCACAGCCCACCCTGTTTTTGTCTCTGTGCAAACAGTCTCTAATGCTTTCTAATGGGATTTAGATTATGCACTCAGGGTCAGCAACCGCACTGTAATATTTGACTCGCTGACCCAGACAGACAATATATGTTTAGTTGCGTGTTTGTGGGGCTGGGGGGGGGGGTCAACTCTACAAGCAACCATTTATTGCTTGGTGTATGTTTACATGAAGGTCCGAGTATGAATGCAGAACAGAAATATGTTCTTTCATGAACCTCGTGAATTCCAATGACGCTATCCTTTGAAAAGACTGTCTGTGTGTGTGTGTGTGTGTGTGTGTGTGTGTGTGTGTGTGTGTGTGTGTGTGTGTGTGTGTGTGTGTGAGTGAGTGAGAAGCACACATGTTTAGGGAATATGGTGAACGTTTATGGACCAACTCTGCCCTGCATACCGTTGTATAAACTTTAGGTATATAGGTATGCGTCCCTTCCCACCGAGAGCTTAGCAGCTATGGGCGACTCCTCTAACACTATAAACAGGTTTTCTTTTAATGGACAGAGTCTAGACGGGGCTCAACCACCGTCTCTACACGTGGACAGTCTCTAAATTTGGACTCATATATATATATATATATATATATATTTGCTGAAATCAGGGGATGAGCCCTAAATGAAAATACATGTTATTTCCAAAACCCTCACAAAAACAGCCTTGACCGTCTGTATACCTTGACTATATATTGAAAACCCAAGATCAGGAGGACAAACTGGGTTTCATTTTGTTGAAAAAGATGAGCTGGAGAAGTGATGGGAGTGGATATTTACGCTCATCCAGCTCTACTTTCTAGTGTTTTCTGGTCTACTCTACTGATTTGCTCTGCTGATTTCTACAATCATCTGCTGTTCAGCTACTACTTAATAAGAGAGAAATTAAAAAATAATTTCTCTTCCTGCTCTTTTATTACTGCTTCTTACTGCAAACTCTGCTACTATGATTATGTTTCCCTGCATTTGGCCGATCCCCCATAGCACTCAATTTACTGAATAATGTCTTAAAAACTGAGACACTGGGGGGGCATCTGGGTGGCGTGGTGGTCTATTCCATTGCCTACCAACATGGAGATCGGCGGTTTGAATCCCCGTGTTACCTCTGGCTTGGTTGGGCGTCCCTGCAGACACATTTGGCCGTGTCTGCGGGTGGGAAGCTGGATGTGGGTATGTGTCCTGGTCTGGTCACTGCACTAGCGCCTTCTCTGGTCGGTTGGGGCGTCTGCTGAAGGAGGAAGGGGGAACCGGGGGGAATGGTGTGATCCTCCCACGCGCTATGTCCCCCTGGCGAAACTACTCACTGTCAGGTGAAAAGAAGCAGCTGGCGACTCCACTTGTATCGGAGGAGGCATGTGGTAGTCTGCAGCCCTCCCCGGATCGGCAGAGGGGGTGGAACAGCGACCGGGGTGGCTCGGAAGAGTGGGGTAATTGGCCAAGTACAATTGGGGAGAAAAAAGGGGGGGATCCCAAAAAAAATTCTTGAGACCTGGACCCTCCATCAAATGGCTTGTCAGCACCCAGAAAACACCTTGTCATAGTAATGAATTCACGTTACCATTTTATTTTGACGGAAACAAATACGCCCATAGCCAAAGAGCAGGGAGAAAATGTAGAGGTCCGGTGCACTTCCATCATGGGTCTCTTCATAACATGTCTGACCTATATGAGAATATATAGGCACACAGCTCAGTCCGTCTGGTAAAGGGGTTACTGTATACTAGGTCAAGTTGCAGGGAAACATCCTTTAGAGCTGGGTCAGATATTGACGAAAAAGTGTGTCAGATCACATACAGCCTACCTGTAACACACACCACTTCCTAATCCTATTTAACCGGTGGCTGACGGCGAGCGTCAACGGCAACACCAGCCTATGAGCCCAGCAGTTGGCGACACGTGTCACAGGGAGATCAGCACGTACGTGCACTCATATTCTGAATGGATGGATGGATGGATAAATAGAGGGAGAGACAGAGAGCGAGACCATAGAGAGATAAAGAAAAGGTAAACAGAGCAGATGGACATTTGTAGAAGAGGAAAATACTGACATCCTTGTGGTTTGTTTTACTTAGGGTTTTTTTTTTTGTTTTGTTTTTTTGTTTTTTTTGCTGTTATGTTAATGTGAAGTCAAGTCAGAATTCGCCGTGCTCTCTCCTCTCCTCCCAGATTGAAATTCCATGGCACGGCTCACAGGAATGCATCCCAAATGCAACTAATGACTTTTGCATTCACGCAAACACATTATGAATTTCCATTTCCTGTCAGCCAAGCTCCTTCTGGCTTTGAAGTGCAAAATCCTCATCCCCGCGGTTTTAGCCTAAATTTCTTATTCCTGCGGCAACTACAAAATTCTTTATTTGCGGGGATTTGCTTCTAGTACTTTATTTTCATTCTCTTTGGTTAAGTGGCCTTCTTTTTTTTTTTTTTCCACAGCCATTTCCATTAGAAAGCACTCTCGTTTTTTTGTGCAGGACTGCTGTGGAGCAAGCAGTCACGGAATAATTTCTGTACTCGCTTGAGATCGTCATCATGTTGTTGACCTTGCTAAAAAGGTATTACTAATTGTATATTTTACCATTTTATATGGAGTGACCTGTAAAAAGTGTCGTCCTTTCCGTCTGTTAGTGGACAAATGGAAGTAAAAGAAGGGGGCCCGTGTTGTAATGGGGGTATTGTGAAACGCTCAAGTTCTCCACACGCCAGTCTGCTGTGTGTCCGAGTTACGTAAGATGTTAAGAAGCCAGCGGGCTTAACCAATTTGAGGGGTGAGAGGTCTGTGAGGGGCAAATTGACCTGAATCTGTTTTCCAGGCAGGCGTTTCTCAACTTTTTTTGGAAACGGTTCAAAACCTGTGTTGTTCCAGCCATCGTGCTGCTTTCGAAATAAGGAAACACCAAAATAGAGGTTTTTCTTTTCTTGTGTGTGTGTGAAATCTGTCACTTTCTTTTTAGACCAAGTTGATGTAGTAAAAAATGCAAATGAAAGCCACTTTTTAGTGGCACCAAAGGCTGGGGGAAGCTATTTGGATCTGTTGTAAGGCAGAATTCCTCGGTGTGGTTTGATGCTGAGGTTTTACATGTTGCAGCTCAGAGAGCAGGAGGCGAGGCCGACTTTTCTGATCTGGTGTCCAGCATCTGCACGAACACGTGCAAACGCAGCACCCATTGTAGTTGTAGTTTCAGATCAGTCTGTAGTAGTTTTAAATCAGCAAACATGCCCAGAGCACCAGAAAGCATTGCTGTTACAGTATTGTTGAACTTTGTGCCTTCATTCCCATCATCCCCTCTTTTCTTCTGCTGTTATCCTCCAACACTGTCATCATGACTGCTCAAGACATAGTAAATGTTTTTTGTTTTTTTTTAGTTTTGTTTCATTCTGTTCTGTTCTCCCCCCCCCCTTCTCCCCAGTTGAATTTGCCAATTACCCCACTCTTCCGAGACGTCCCGGTGGCTACCCCACCCCCTCTGCCGATCCGGGGAGGGCTGCAGACTACCACGTGCCTCCTCCGATACATGTGGAGTCGCCAGCTGCTTCTTTTCACCTGACAGTGACGCGTTTCACCAGGGGGACGTAGCATGTGGGAGGCTCACGCTGTTCCCCCCAGTTCCCCCTCACCCCTGAACAGGCGCCCCGACCGACCAGAGGAGGCCCTAGTGCAGCAACTAGGACACATACCCACATCCGGCTTCCCACCCGCAGACACAGCTAATTGTGTCTGTAGGGACGCCCGACAAGCCGGAGGTAACATGGGGAATAGAACCGCCGATCCCCATGTTGGTAGGCGATGGAATAGACCACTATGGCACCCAGACGCCCTTGTTCTGTTCTTTCTAAACTATACAGAATGGATGATTAAAGCACTTGAACTTGCTTACTTTTAACTTCATTAACATAACAGTCTACACATCAAACTCACCTCTGTGTCACACTGTGATTTCTCCCCAGAACAACACAAACTAGGAACAACAATCCTGTTGTTACAAGTTTTGTTTTGAGAAACCTCTCAAGTGTGTGATTTCTTTGTGAATTTTCTTTTGGGGCTTTTTATTTGTCTTATATTTGTGTACAAACAGACTATTAACAGTTGAGGAGAGGGGGTCTTAGAATTTAATTCCATCATCTTTCTTTCCTCTCCGTTTTGCTGCGTGTTGACAGGTCCTCCGGTATCTGTTGCAGTGTTGGGCGCCATTGTGTCCTTCGTCTCTCAAACTCATCAGCGAGTGACTGAGTTGGGATTACGGCGCTCGAATATAGAGAGCTTTCCAGAGAGGTGTTACAGCAAGGTTAACTCGGCCACAAAATCCTGTTAGTTTTTGAATGGCAGGGAGAGACGGGCCGTGTGCCGCACATCCTGGAATGCAGTTAGTGATGTGCCATTTCTGATTTGGGGGGAAGCAGGAATATACTGCTTCCATTGCAAAGTGTCTGTCCTGCAGCTAATAGAGCCAAACTCAGAATTTTAAACAGGGGAATTGGAGAATTGATATTCTGCATATCAACACTCTCAGCCCCCCTACAGGCCTGACCTTGGCTTTGATGATGGATGAATCAGTAGTTATAATAAAAGGACAGCGGACCGGACAGCCGGATAGTAGTTGAAGGAGTGTATTTTTTATGCCTCACACCATCATCACCACCACAC